>NC_071095.1:1167500-1327500 GCF_027358695.1 Spea bombifrons | reverse complement strand
AAACATAGAGAGAAAACGGGTTGAAAAGCATTCGCATAGATCAATATATTAACAAAGAGTAGCCAGTTGGCATTTTTCTGGGGTTGTGAGCTTTTTAAGTGTTTAAGTAGTCAAACGTTCTAAAGTTTGTTTCTTTAATTCATCGGTATAAGTCTGTAGTGTTTATTTTGAGGACGTTCTGCCCTGTCTGGGTTCTCTGTATCTGTATTTCAGCTGATGATACATTCTTATATTTCTAGGGTTGACTATGAGCGGATACAGGATTTCGGCCCAGACAGAGCAGCTTCTGAATGGCTCTTAAGGTGCGGGGCCAAAGTACGCTACCAAGGATTCGAGAGATGGCAGCATGACTACAACGGACTTCCAACAGGACCCTTAGGCAGATACAAGATACAAGCTATAGACGCCACGGACTCTTGCATCATGTACAGAGGCTTTGACTACTTGGGTAAGGAGACATCTGGGATTATTTCGCCATGTGGGGCAACTGTAAAGCATCCTTTAACTGAGGTTTATGAGCCAAATGTTTCACACTTTAAAAAAATAATGCTGAGGCTCAGGTGAGGCGAGACGGATGAATGAAGGGGATCCGTATTTTCACTGACTCTCGGGGCTGGTAGCGAGTAAGCTCGGGGTAGTGCTTTAAAGAAGCCTTTAAAGTTGAATTGGTTAGAAATATACCTTTTTTACTACCTGCAGGGTGAGAAAGCCTGGGTAACCAGATACCCCATGCAGTGCACATTGTGCATAGCGAGCTTCAGATAAATACCCCGTCGCCTCACTTGAGCCCAATTCTTCAGTGCAACGTCTGTGTTTGCAGTCCTTGATCACTCTGTTAGGGTTTGGATGAGACTTCTGGATTTAGCTCCTTAACAACCCCTAGTCTGGGTCGATAATAATGATGGGTGGCAAAGATCCACCAAAGCACCAGCTTTCTCATCTATCCATAACTCAACAGCAGTTGTTGTAAAACACCTAGACTCAGTTTATTAGAACCAGAACAAAGCTATTATTGGGGATTGCGCCACACTTAAGGCTAGTCCGTGTGCAGTCATTCGGTGTGAACGGCCCCTGGGGTTTACGCTGCAGGTCGGTGCTTTAAATAGTATTTGCTGGGTGTGCGCTGATCGCTTGCTTTGCTGAATGTACATACTGATCGTTTCAGCAGCACCCCAAAATGTGTATTTATCTGCTTGGCAGCATCTGCTTCCCTTTCTGTATTCTCAGTTTATGGGAAAGTGTGATTAAACCCGGCGTTGTTTCTCTTTTAAGACGGCCTGAAACATGTTGAGGAAATCAAGCTGTGTAAGTGCATTTACATCGAAGACGCCTGCCTGGAGAGACTGAGCAAGATAAAAAACTTACAGGAAAGCCTCCGGAGAATGGAAATCGTTTCCTGCGGGAACGTCACCGACAAAGGTGTCATAGCGCTGAACTCTCTGAGGTCGGTACCAACGTTCTACCAAAACGTGTTTATTTCCACGGTGACACAGGACTCGCAGGTCATTATCTCAAATAAGCAGCTTATACGCCGTGGGCATTAACATTGCCCTGGAAACATGTCTTCTCAAATCATCAGGTCTAGATTTACACAATTAGGGACTTACACAGGACTATGTTAAAGGGTTTGATGGAAATCAAAGGTTCTTCCCCCAAAAAGTGAAAATGGTTATGTTGTTATTGGTTCTCACACATAAATACAGAATGGTGTTTAGAGATTAAAATATATATATTAGTACACCCAATGTAGAAGTGTTACATGGGAACAGCTATTGTAGCTTCTTGTTAAAGTCTTTTGTATTCATTCTCCCCATTAGGTTATTTCTCCCCACTAAGTTATTATCACTCGACAGCTGATTAGCTGTGGCAGGGTTTGTAAAGGTAGAGAGAGAAGATCATCAGGGAAGGGAATGGACGGACGGACGGACGGACGGACATGCTGCTTCCGCCACCTTTTCCCAAAGATTGCAGTTTTTAGCAGTAAATATCCCATTACTTTTAACACACGGGCCCTACATATTATCAGTAAATGAACGCAGTCGTACGTTTAATTCTCTGTTAACAGAAACTTAAACATTATTTATGAGGCTTTTTATGCTTATTAGTAAATTCATTAAAACCTTTTTTATTGTGTGCTTTGTTTTCAGTAACTTGGAATATTTATACTTAAGTGACCTTCCCGGCATCAAGAAGAAGGAAATGGTCACAGAAATGCTTCTAAAAGCCAATTCGTCATTAGAAGTGAAGCTAGATCTGGACTAGAAGGTGACTTGGACACATTAGCTGCTTGTCTTCAAGAGTTAAATATGAATAAGTATGGAGTACTTGAGATTTTGAGAGGTCATCGCTATAGAACTGGTTACAAAAAACTCAGACATAATGTTCCAGGGTAACCGACAGAGAAAGTATAAGTAGTACGTGTATAGAGGCTCAGCTGTAGATGGGACGGGATGGAGTAAAGGGGAAGCCTGGAGTGATGAATTATGGACATTTAGTGTCAAGAGTAGAGACAAGGGTATACTCGAGAGCAGGGACAAGGGTATACTCGAGAGCAGGGACAAGGGTATACTCGAGAGCAGAGACAAGGGTATACTTGAGAGCAGGGACAAGGGTATACTCGAGAGCAGGGACAAGGGTATACTCGAGAGCAGAGACAAAGGTATACTCTGGGCATTCTCCCCAACAGCTTTATTCAGCTGGCAGCTGTCTGTACCACTGGCACACTAACCTGCAACTCAAAAACAGTGCCCGCAGGGGGTATCTGCAGGATGTTTCACACAAAAACACTTCAAGGGGCACTTCAGTACTTACGGCGAAGGAAAAGACAGGTGCCTGAAGGCTGTAGATCTACATGGCACGACGAGATTAAATAAGTATCTCTTATTTGGGATTTTCTCAGTTTAAGGATATAAAACCCACTGATCATGTATTTAAGAGAAAAATAAAAACAGATAAAATGTAAAAACATATATAGAGTCAGATAAGCTTTTATTTTTAGAATTTTATTACCATTAGATGGTAAAAGTCACAAATTTATTTTTGGGTTACAGACTTTTATAATTACACTGCATATATAAAATGGATTTTAGAAGTTACAATAAAAACACTTTTACATGTGTACATTTCTTACAAAAAAAAAATCATAAAAAGGTTACCTTTGTACAAAAGTAATATTAAGATACAGCAAATTAAGCCAGTTTTCCTCTGGAGATTTAATATGGATGCAGCGAAAAGATGTTATCATATATTATAACGGGACTCGACGAAACCTCAGGCACCAGGTCACCATTGTGATTGTGACTTTCTCCTGGCCCCTAGGGTTTCACCAGCTGAACGCTAACCAGCTCTATAGAGAGCCGGCTTTTCCGTTGTGTGTGGTACCCAGGTGGCGGTTGCTTAGCGGGTTCATGAGGTCATGTGACACCAGAGTGGTTTTCCACTAGCTCCTTCATTTTGTGGCTGGTGGTCTCCATGTGCAGGACCATCTAAAATAATGTTCCTTGTTGCAGCGGACTTATGTCCAGGTGTTGGCTGTCACAGCAGATGTAGGCAGCTTAGTATGCAGAGTGCAACATTCCATGACATCACACCCTTGCCCACATCACATATCATGGGCAGAAACGCATGACATCACATATGCAGTTTGGGAGCACTAGAAAGTTGGTTAAGTATGCAAATGTAGATCTTGGTATATAATTTACTTTGAAGGTTATTAAGACTCTGGGAAAACAAGCATATTTCCTTCTGTCGGAATATTTATTGCATCTGTCTATGTGGTTAAATATGATATATAGAGACAGAATTCTGCGAGCTACAATCCATTGCTGCGCGGACGTTCTCAGTATAATTAAAGGCGCTGGGAGCACAGATGGGCTTCACTGGGGATTATATTGCTGTACGGTTTATTTGCATCTAAACTGCCGAATCCTATAAATACATTTCAAAGGCCGCGCTCGCTGTTTACCGGAATAAGCGTGCATCTCATTTTCTGCTCACAAATTCCGGCCACTTTGTTCCAAGAACAATAAATATTTAACGAGTCTCTTGCTGCCCCTCTGTCCCATCTATATGTTGGGGAAGCGGTAGTTGAATTTTCTGGTGTTGGAATAGTATTTTTTGCTCTCCAACGCCGGTAAAATGTTGCTGTTGGTTAACTGCGGGAGATGCTGCAGCTGGAGAAGAGAAAACAGAAATGGGATACACTTAGAACGGCCTAACAGACGATGGGGAAAGCCACTTCCCGAAAGACATCGGATGAATTCTGGGCAGGTCTTAGTGCCAGGCCTTGGGTCACCCGGAACAAGGCGAGCACCAGCAGTCATCCAAAGAAAATGCCCCCAGCAGGGTAGAAGGAGATCTGGTGCCTACCTGGAGCGATATGGAAGTCTTCCCAAGCGTTGGGGCCATGGGCAATAGCTTTGTGCCTACATCTCCATTCTACATGTAAGAAAAGACGGGTGTGTGCATGGAGATTAATTGCCTTGGGTGCTACTTGGTCTAGAACCAGCCACGCCGATATTAGAAGGTTAATTTGCGGTTATCGAAGGATTGGCCCTTCCGTGATTTATAGTGCAGTCAGTGGGATGAAATCTCCCTACAAACTCACGATATAGAATAAAGGAATAGGGGACATCACGTGGGTGATCGTTACTGGAAATGATTCCCTTGTTATTCTCGTGTTTATGCCACTTACCCCCGGGAAATGTTTTCTGTGCAGTCTTGTCTGCCTCCTGTTTCCTCTCTGCGAATCTTTTCCGGAGTCCCCCTCATCCCGAATGCTGTCGAAGTACGGGTGCTCCAGTAACTGCTGGCACGTCAGCCGCTCAGCGGGGTTCATGTGCAGACAGCCCTGAGTGGGGCAAAACGGTCAATGCGCTCACATACACTGCGATACCCGATACAAGAATGCCCCCTGAGAAACTAGTAACTATTACAAGTGATTGAAAAGAACATATTACCTTCATCAGTCCCAGTGCAAGAGGAGAGATGTTTGGGAACTTGGCCTCCAAAGGCTCCTGCAGAGATAAACAAAAAAATATTCGGCTGCTATCTCAGAAAATGGTTCTAGTTAAATAGCAAAGTGGCAGCTCGGTCGTTATATGCTATATCGTTGTTTTATATCAATAAAATACCAGACCCCCAGGAATACGAGGACATGTTATATATGCCCCGACTCCTATACGCAGGAAGCTGGGGGGCGTGGCTTCTTTTGGTGGGCGTGTCATTGACGCCTTCTGCATGCGCAGCGCATTCTTCATTTTTCAGCGCGTTTTATAGATTTAGGTTGTTCTCTGAGGTCTTGTATTTTTCTCACCATGTTTTCAGGATCCGGGATGCTGACGCCGCTGAAGAACTGATTAGTGCTGAACACCTGCTGGTGCCTCGGAATCAGATCTCCTGGAAGCAGAGAACAAAACCCCATGAGTTGTTGAATATGTATTTTTTCGCTGCCATATATCTTTTTTTTTTGCAATTTTGGTTTGGATTTGTAATCACAATACAAAAATAAAAGTTTTTTAAGCAGATTTAATTATTCCAAAGTGCTATTTGCTTTGAGTCATTGGCGGTCCTCTTTCCCAGCGCTCTGTATCCACTCATCAGAATACGCTAAAGTCTGGCTTATATAGAGCACTATCTATATAAATGCAGGTTATGAATATACGCATATTTGTAAAGACAACCACTTTACATCTATGACATCTATGTTGTAATAAACATTTTTCACTGAAAATGAGGTTAGATATCTGTAGTAGTACATCGTCCTTTAATCAATTTATCCCAAGATGCTGAAGACTATAATCGGTAAAAATTACTCACCCAGGCTTTTCCTGATAAGGTAAAGCTGGTCGACGTCAGACTTTCCTGGCCAAAGAGGAGTGCCAGACAATAACTCGGCAAAGACGCAGCCGATGGCCCAAACGTCCACCGGTGGGCCATACTGCGTGTCCCCAACCAGCAGCTCGGGCGAGCGGTACCACCTGGTAGCCACATAATCGGTGTAGTAGTCACAGGGTCCAGCTGAAAATAAAGATGATATAAAATATATAGAATCGCATTAAGATGAATGTCTGCCTCTTTGTTTATAAATTAGTCGTCTCTTACGAGGCTGGCAACAAAACAAGACGCCTGCGCCCGGTAGCTTTATTACAGTTGTTTTGCTAATCTATTAAAAGTGTCACCATAAAAAGGTACATTTACAAACATACATTTATAGCTACAGTTGAATTGCTGACAAGACAAGCAGGTTGAGAAAACAAAATCAATAAAATGGGCTGAACTAGTAGTTTACCGGTATATAAAACACTAAAAGATCTAGACCAGGGCTGACCAGTTTCAGCGCTGCAGGGTAGAAGACTAATCGCAAGGCTTGGGGATAAACAATTAGCTCATTATACTGGATAATTACCTCCGGCAGGACCTGTTGCCCCGGAGGACTCGTTGGACATCCTTTAATTAGACTGTAGGGATGGAATCCGATGTAGAAGGGGAGTTGTGCGTAATATGTTCGCGCTATATCATACCCATGGTTTACAGCTGGCATATACTATTACTATATACTATATTGCTATATCGCTGTACTGACGAGGGGCCCTCATTTTAGGTTCAACCGGTACAAAGCCGCAGGACCCCCCAGGGCTGGTAACCTAGATAGTTGTGTGCAATACTCACTTAGTATTCGGGCAAATCCAAAGTCGCACAACTTGATGACAAAGTGCTTGGTTATAAGGATATTCTCCGGTTTCACATCCCGGTGAATGCACTGTGAATAAAAAAAGTGACAGACGCCAAATGTATTTGGTTAAAACAACAATAATAATGATAACAACAACATAACAATAAGATTTAACACAATGTATAGATCAAAATATATAAAAAAAAATATTGCTTGTACGTGGATTAGGATTAAATAAATGGAGCTGCGTGGACTCCCTACAGAATGATATCATAACGCAGTTGTAAGTAGATACATCATCTACTGTATACATTGGCTAGAAGTTTGGCCAGTATATATATATATACACCGTATATATATATATATATATATATATATATATATAGATATATATATATATATATATATAGATATATATACACACACACACACACACACACACACGTGGAAGGAAAATCCAACCAGGTGGACGCAGCAGGGCGTTACTCTTTTGATGTATGATATTGCCCTTTGATTTTTATTTATTAGATTAGTAATAAGGGACTTCGTACTCATTAGCGCTGTTGGCACCGAGGTGTTGAGGTGTGACTGTATCACTCGGCAGATCTTCTCTTTATCCCAGACTCTCAGGTACGCTGACAATTAGTTAAAACTGCAGCCTGCCATTGAAATGATCAAAGCCAAAGACAAGGCGTCACGGGAGGGATAAGTGGAAGATGAGAAGCCGCGGTGCACCGTAATCTACCTACAAATGCTAATTGCTTCTATATTTGGTTGCACAATGGCTTTGGGAGGGAGATTAAAGCGGACGAGTTGTTGTTTTACATTTTCAACTTGTTTACCAACAGATCTGGAGGTCGCCGTTGTAGGCAGACATGGGTTATTTTGGGTTAAATTCACCACACTAAGGGGATTCTTTATGGCAAAGGAAATGAAGTCCTATTTATGTTAACGAAGTCCCCTTTTCCACAAAGACCTTAAATAGTCAGAAAGTCCCTCTGGATGATAAGACTAAGACACACTATTGTTTACCACAAGAAGTTAATGTTCACATCTGGTAGATTAGGCCAATATAACAGATACAAGGTGCAAACCCCATCCAAAGCATTTTGCTCTGGGATACTTACTGAAAGGCCTTAAAGGGTCTCTTCTTGCAAAAGCGCAAGAATGAAAACGTATTTGCTTTTGATATGGGTTTCTAGAAGCTGTGCAGGATAAAAGCAATGTATGGATCAGAAGATCAGTAAAACATCCCGCATACGGCCGAGGCGATACTCACATTATGTCTGTGACAGAAGTTCACCGCCTGTAACGTTTGCCAGGTAATGCTTTTCACAAGATGTTCCGGAACTCTGCAAGGAAAGCAAACGACACGGGTTCAACCGCTTAAACTTTTACAGAATGTGGCGACAAAAGCATTTTCACATCCGGGGACTCCTAGGGCTTCCCGTCCGATAATTGTGACACTGGGCGTTATTTCCATTCTCATTGATCAGGGAGAACAGAGCAAGTCTCGTTATGCGAAGTATATAATCACATTCAGTGTTTTAATTTTTAGAGTTAACCCAATAAATGAGAGCAACTGAACTGCCAATTAAAGTGCAGCCGGGGCAGCGTGTGGAATTAATAGATTGACCGGCTTTGACCACGTCAGCCATTATTTTTAGGACGCACATACATCTCACATTGACCTGACTATGATCTGCCCCCTGCAATTTTGGGGGGTTAAACCCACAGAATGGAATCTCCCCTTATTATATCATATATACAGCCCACACACTGCAGGGGGCAGCACTTTACATGTACACCTCATCAGCACGTGAAATGCGTGTGCATCGTAGCAATAATGTCTGGTGTGGTCACCTACTGGCTACACCGGCCACACTTTATTTTTGGGGCAAGAGGAAGAACAGAACTGAAATACCCTCATGGTAATAAAGGGTTAAATTAGCTGTGCCACCTTTCTAATTGGCTTATAGTGGCAGCATTTTTTTAGAATTCATATAAATTGCTGTTTTTCTGATTATTAACCCTTTATTACGCATGGATTGGGTGCAACGGAAAGCTGTGTACATTGTGCTGCCACAGAAACCAACAAAAGCCATGGTCTGAAATGAATTCCTTTCCAGCAATAAAACCATAAACTACAGCCGTAAAAAGGCTGAGAATTGAATCCTGCCTCATAAACACACAGTCCTGATATCCTCCAAATACCGTAAGGCTGACGAGGCTACAGGCTTTCATTCAACCTTTTAAAAGCCAATTATACAGGTTATAATAAACAAAATAAGAACAACAGACATGGACTGGCCATCAGGCAGACAGGGCAATCACCCAGTGGGCCGCTAGGTTCATCATTTGATCTTCCAGGGGTCCTCATCAGCTTTTGTTTCTGAAGATCTACATTTTTGTGATGCACTACTTGTTATGTCCTGCTTGCTTATTGCATAGCGCTGTGGAATATGATGCCTGTTGGTGATCTCCCTTCCTTTACGTTATAGATCGGTGATACTGAATGTGTCTCTGGTTAAAGGAGTCATCAGGTCACCCTACAAGAGGGGGGGGGCATTTTGTTTGCTTTATAAAGGAGAGCTGGGAGTAAGGTATCGTGGGGAGTACTAAGGTGATCCCCACAGAGACATGGCCAACCAATGACACAAGGAGCCTCTTGGTGATAAGGAGCTCACCACAAAGACATGGCCAACCAATGACACAAGGAGTCTCTTGGTGATAAGGAGCTCACCACAAAGACATGGCCAACCAATGACACAAGGAGCCTCTTGGTGCTAAGGTGGTCAACACAAAGACATGGACAACCAATGACACAAGGAGCCTCTTGGTGCTAATGTGGTCAACACAAAGACATGGCCAACCAATGACACAAGGTGCCTTGGGTGCTAAGGTGGACACCACAATGACATTGATGACCAATGACACAAGAAGCCTCTGGTATTATGGTGGTCACCACAAAGACATGGCCAACCAATGACACAGGGTGCCTTTGGTGCTAAGGTGGTCACCACAAAGACATGGCCAACCAATGACACAAGGTGCCTTTGGTGCTAAGGTGGTCAACACAAAGACATGGCCAACCAATGACACAAGGTGCCTTTGGTGCTAAGGTGGTCACCACAAAGACATGGCCAACCAATGACACAAGAAGCCTCTGGTACTACGATGGTCACCACAAAGACATGGTCCACTGATGGGCCTCAGTGCCAGCAGTCCAAGCAGGGTCTGAAAAACCCAAACTTCATCTTCCTACGAGCACAGCCTGACGCATCTCAGCCGCATGACAATGATTTCCGCTTGTAAGGAAAACCCTGTAACCATACAAACAAGTAGGAGGCTTTCCATTTCCATGTCATGTTGCAATTGTTTAATTAGTCCGGGGCAAAGCAACACACTTCGTCAGATATTCCAGTGAATAAGCTCTCGCTGTAATACCTTTGTTTGTTTTGGCTACTGTTCCCTCATATTTTCTGCTTTAGATAACCTAAGCTCGCTAAGCGCTCTAACTGCCTCTTCAACTGCACTTAATGCATTGAAGTACATATTGCGTTCTCGGTATCACAGACCATGCGTGTGCTTCTCATTGCTGTAAGTGGAGTAAGAGGCTTTAGTGTCACTCAATCATATAATCTCATAAGGAAGGCACTGGTCTGCGAAGAACTGCAGCTTGCTAAGTGATTTACATCTGTTGTGGGCGACTTTATCCGAAGCGCCAAGGGATTGCGGTTTTTCTATGGTTTGTGAAGACCGTGTGTTGCGATACGTTGTAATCAGAGTTGATTCCAAAAGTAAATACATCTCTGGCTTTAAAACCCACTGCTTCTTAATCTTTTAATTTCATTGTTAATTCTTCATACACAATAGTTCTGTAACGAGAAACCTTGAACACAGCAACTCTCATCATACCTAGTCAGCCAAATTGAAATAATCTAGGTCCTATTTTCAAAGCATGGTATATTTCAATTCTTTTTTTTGGGGAGGGGGGTAATTAAAAGATTGCCCCTGCGGTGTGCTGATCACAGCCTAAAAAAAACCCTGAAATTATACGTCAGTTTCCTCTGCAAGAATTTTGTATGAATGTAAAATTAGTGGGTTATATATTTAACCCTTACATTGGCCAAATATTTGGTTTGTTGACTTTAACCCTTTAAGTTTAGCATCCCAATCCTTTTATCCCCCTAAATTTAAACAGTGATACCGAAATGTAATCTACGCTTCGCAGAGATGGTGAGTTGGAGAAGCTTTGAGACGTGAAAGCGTTAATGAGCATCTAAAAGCAAAGAAGCATCTAAAATCCTTATTTTCTGTGATCTGTCCCCGTTATGAGGGGACCCTTAGTAATCTATCAGTTTATGTTGGGTGAAGTCAGTGTATCAGTAATGCGGGGATTCTGCTGTTTGCATCGGGGTTCAATCAATCAGCCCGACGCCACTCATTCATCCGGCAATTCACCTGCACATTTACCAAACATTGCCATAGCACCAAGTGACCTGGCCAGACCGCAGCCAATATATTAAACTGCAGCATTGTTTACCCAATACTGAGAGCAAACAGCGTAGAGAGAGGAGAACATTAAACTTTGCACCCGCAACACGCCCCACAAATGGCTTCTACTTAACAGAAGGCCAAAACTTGTGTATCGGAGGTGGTGTCTGCTTTAACTCGATGGACGCCAGAGACGGGCAAACAAGGCTCTGTGATACCGTCTCAAGAACACGTTCCTGCCACTAACGAGACGTACGATTATTAATTATAAAGTGACTTACCCCCGTGGGTACCGGTCCAGCTCGTGGAGGACCGTGTGATCGCAATATTCAAACACTAAGTGCAACTTCCGCTTTCTTCTGAAGACTTCCAGGAGATTTACTAAGTTGGGATGTTTCAATTGCTATGTAAAAAAAAACACAATAATAAAGATATATACGTGTCACGTGTGTAATCTACCCAATACCCTCACATGCCCAAAAACAGTTCGGGGTCAATAATAGAAAATTGGACCTATATGACATCATAGCGATGACACGGATTAACAAGTACCTCCTCCCTTTTTCCCAAAAGCACAGTGGCTAAATGGGACATTTGCTATGACAACCAGGACTATCTCGGCAAATCGGGGACTGAAGGCAGGTATATATCTTTAATTCAAATGTGTGCGTTTCCATATACCGTATATATTACAGGCTCATTGTGGTCATCATATATTTTGATGCAATCTTGTGGTCTGGCTGTTATGTAAATAAGCCTCCTTAGATCATCTGACATGTTATTTTCCTGGGTCAGAACACTCCGAATATCTCTTGTCGTGTTCCATGTCACGGAGACAAAGTGCATGTGAATCACTTAATTCCCAACCCATCAAAACACTTTAAAAAGGGTCTGGTGATCCTCGGTGTTTACTGTCCACACAAAAGGGATTTCTCTACATCCCGGCAAACACCGCACTCCCAGGTATTGTTGGATACAAACCAGCGCTCATTAAATATTTGCTTTTATTTATTTATTTTTTAGCCCGACTGTAAAGGGAGGATTTATTTTTTTAAAGAAACAGCAGCTTAACAACACAAACAAATATGTCGGACGGGCGCTGGCATTCCGGCGCCGTACAAACACAGTTAGTTACTATTTACTAAAAGTTTCAAGCAAGCCTCCACATGTTAAACCAACACTGATAAAAGTCATCAAGCATTCAAGGGCTGCCATATTCTGGCGTGGGAGGAAAAATAAAGAACAATAAACCCACTAACTTTACAAGCGGCAGGGCGACGAGGGGTAGGAAGCCCGTAAAATGCAGCAGAGCTGCGCATGCGTGTGTCTATGGCACCGCCGTGATAACGAGCGAGGGATCGTCAGGTTATTTTCAACACTTATTTATTAACTAGTCCCAAAGCGGCTGCACGGTAAGAGAGGCCTAATGCCGGCGGGCGGCCGGCAAGCTCCAATGGTCTTATCACCATAGAAACCAGTGAACAGGGCTATGCTATTGGTTGCCATGGTGATTACACCATCTCATAACATAAAATATTAATATCTGCCAGCAGATTCTGTAGCTTTATTACAATTGGGAGAATACAGAATTACCATTCATATTGAAATTCTCAATATCTAAAATGAACAATAACATGAACACACGTTAAGATATCCTGGAAAGGAAGGAGGACAGGGTCCTGCTCCTGTGAGCTTACAATCTATAAGGAGGTTGAGGGATAATGAGACAGAAGGAGAGGGACTGCTTGGGTGAGGATGTTTTGATGAATAAACTCAGACAATGTAGCTCCGAAGAGCAGAGCTTCATATGATGGTTATTGGGCCGACTGGTTCTAATCAAGGGTGTTATACTGCCTCGACTGGACCCAACTTTTCTGCATCGTCCCAGAAGGCGCTCACCAGTCGCTAGTATATTGTCCTGAATATGATGATGAGACTCAATGACTCATTTCTACATCAATAAAAAACGGGTGAATGGCTCTGATCTGCCATCACAGTTGGGGCGAGATGGAAATGCATTCTTGTCACATTAATTACGGGGCACACTTATGTCAACAGGGCCCTCCTTAGAGAAGAAACCCAGTATGGTCAGTCGTATCTTCTGGAAGGTCTTACTAAATCATTATTGACAGCATCAGAGAAATCCTCTAACCCTGGGGTAATGTTTGGAATCAAAGGGATCAAACAGAAAGCATTTTTTGTCTTAGAACGAGGATATCCAGAACTGAAAAGCTAAATAGTTCTGAGTGAAAATCTTAGTAATGGGAGTGGATGCATTGAATTGCCTTCCAACCACCGTGTCATACATTAGAGGAAATCTGGAATTACTTCTTATCTGCAGTCAAGCAACTTGTTTCCATGGTTACTGCATGTTTAGTTCATTTCAGAATAGGTCAGGGTGGGATGTGTAGAATCACCCTGGAATCTCCGTCGTGAGCACCCCAAAGGGTTAAGGAGCCCGTGTCACGACGTGCACGCTGTAGGTTTTGGGCAGACGGCGTCATTCTGATTAATGAAATATTCAGGCCCTGAAGATTAGGTTTCTGCAGAGATGATGCTTGGGTTTTGTTATTGTGCAAAAGCATGCATGGATTTCCTCAAGGAAAGAAAAGGTTCCGACAGAACGCAAGCTTGTTTACAGCAAGGAGTCTATATCGGGAGCTCCACGGAAAAAGAGATACACGTCACCATGACCTTTACACCATCTGTAATCCACCCCAGATCCCTCCTCTACACAAAACATTTTCCATCACAGGGGTTTCCTACTTGGACAGTCATAATAGATTAGATAGATAGATAGACAGACAGACAGATATGATCATGATAGTGACAGAGGTAGATGATAGATAGAGATAGAAATAATAATAATAATAATAATAATAATAATAATAATAATAATAATACAATAATTGGGTGGAAGGATAAATAGTGATATAATAATAATAATTATAATATTGATAAAATTGGGTGGATGGATAGAGATAGAGATGGATAGAGATTATTAGGATAGTGCTAGAGGTAGATGATAGATACACTGATAGAAGACACCATATGCTTCATAAAACCAGGACCTCAGTGAAAGCGATAATATTCTAGTTTATGACATTGTTCTAAAATTTTACACAATCCATCAGAAAAGATGAATGTTTGGAGCAGGAGAGAACCAAAACCTTACACTTTTTTACATTTCAAAATAAACCCCACTTTGGCTTCAGTTATTATGCAAGTATTGTGTCAACTGTGTAAATAGTAAATGTTTTTATAATATATAATATTATTATTAAACAAGAACGACCACATAATAACGGTATATCATGCTTTGCTAGTTTTATTTCACGAATCAGAGAAGGGAATGAAATTTTGATTCTATATAACTCAAAAGTAATAACAAAAGCAGGCTCTGCCCCATGAAGCTCACCGGCCCCCACAGAAGACAATGCATGTTAACCTACCGAGCCAGGCGCCATCATATGTTATACCTAATGTATATCCCGCCGGCGCTCTATAAATACAATGTAAAAGTATATGGAACTCTGGTATGACTTTAGTAAATACGGTATGTTAAGTGGAGTCAACAGATTTAAACCCATGGGTGTGCCGGACGTATACATTCAGGAATACTGCAGGAAAACGAAGCCTGCAGAGAGGGAGCACAGAGGGCAAAATGAAGAGTGAAGAGGGAGAGCATAGAGGGCAAAATGAAGCGTGAAGAGGGGGAGCATAGAGGGCAAAATGAAGAGTGAAGAGGGGGAGCATAGAGGGCAAAATGAAGAGTGAAGAGGGGGAGCATAGAGGGCAAAATGAAGAATGTGGGGAGAATGCTACAAATTATTTTTTTTTCAGTTTTATTCATGGATTTGGTTCCCATTTGCAATACCCCGCCAGTGTTTTTTTGATGAATAGGTTTGGTGGCAGTCAGGTTAGTGTCCTAATCACAGGATATCTGCTTACAAAATAATACGCATATTGAGAGTCAGCTGTGATCTATTTGGATTAGTGGAGGATATTTTATTAGCAGAAACTAGACTGAGCTAGAGTACCGGCTCGCACACCTGTATTCAAGGCCGGAGAGGTGGAAATTATTGGATACACTTCCCTGTCAACCGATATACATTTTGGCCGTACCTTCAACATGCGTATCTCGCGGAGTGCGATCTTCTTAATCACAGGATCATCTTCTGACTCCAGGAACTTCTTTATTGCCACAATCTGCCCCGTGTCTCTGTTTCTGCATTTGAACACGACTCCGTAGGATCCTTCCCCAATCTTCCCAATCTTCTCGTACTTCTCCATGAGTCCCTCTAGAATCTGCTTAAACGTTTCAAAGCCGGCTGACCTTTCAGAGAATTGTTCTGCACTGGAGATTGGCGCATGGGATCTTTAAGATTGTCTCCTTTCAGAAATGACAATGGGGCCCTTGGAAGGAATCTAAATCAGAACAAAGAGCCCAGTTAGTGTATAAATTATAAGTGAATACCCAACTCACAGATGATTTAAGGAAGCGGTGGCCATTCAATGACCAGGCCTATAGCGAACAGCAATAGAGAAAAATCAGACTAAAAATTATTCCTATTTTTAGATGATCTAGCCGTGTTAGCCAGTGAAAATTGAGGTTGAAAAGATTAAACGTTGTAGTTACCAAGCTTTTGTGAACTCAGAGGTCTCTTCTTCAGATGAAACCTCTGTAATCCTGAAAAGTTACGTAACTTTATATATTTTTCAAATGGTAACCTTCTCTAGGGGTTGTGTGCCTCTTAATATTTTGTCCAAAATTTGGCAGCCACAAATATAACTACAAATTTGTAGTGATTTTTTTAAGCAAGAAAAAAGTAATTAACAAAATCTAATCAAGTAAGAAAGAAAATGTATTTAGAAACAAAAAAAAATAACAATAAGGATACGTTATGTAAAACGCCATAACATACATATACTGTAGAAACCACTGTCCACTACAATAATGATCTGTATTCGTTAAAAGTGTTTTGTACCATTTAACAAATGACATCACAGGTTGACATTTTTTTAGGAGGATGTGGCACACTTTCCAAACCATACAATTTAAGAAGTCAATAAATAATAAATAAGCTTGCGAGCAGGACCCCCTTTCCCCAATGTATAGGTTCGTCTTGATCTGACAGTTCTAAATTTGGCAGACCCCTTGATTATATGTATTGTGAGAAGCGCTGCGGAAATTGTTGGCACTATATAAATAATAATAATAATAATAATAATAATAAATAAAAGGCTTCCCCTTGAGTAGCGATATTGTAACATTAGTTTCCTTTGAATTCCGAGGTGAACCCAGGTCTCTGTTAATGACTCTGGATGTTTTCACCGCTTAGACTCTTTATAAAAGTAATATCCCTTTCCCTGGGTAACCGGCTCGTTTTCAAAGTGTGAAGTTAAGGTGTAATTTAATGCTTCAGAACAAACAGAGGCCGCAGGACTCATACAAACGGCAGACCATCCGGCTCCAGTAATGACATAAGACGCTCTATCTTTGGTGAACCGATACGGCCTCTGTTTGTAGTCCGTGGTTCCAGTTTCATCTCTCACTTTCTTTCTTCTTTTTATTCGTGTTGGAAGCACCGGTAACCGTTACTCACTTTATTCTGCTTCCAGGCTGAATCACGCGTCTAAGTTCTACACAGCACCAATATACAGGGATGTCGATCCAGGTCCAATATTTCCCTCTATGACAAACATTTATTGAGTCCTAGTATATACATATATGTTCTATACGTACAGAATACCACCATGCATATATATATATATATATATTTGTATATACACACATAGTGCCACCATGCACATGCATGTAAAAGTCTACTAATTATCCCTAATATATATATATATATTATCATCAGTTTATACATGTGCCCATGCATAGATGCAGATTTTTTTGTAAATCTACTCTAAAATGCGTAAATTAGAAGGTGAATCCAAGGTGAATATGTCTGTATTTTTTTAATTCAATTTTAAAAATGTATATATTTAATTTTGTGCAGTATAGACATATTAATTAAATATATATATATATATATATATATACACACACACACATTTATATAGATACATATATTGTAGTATTTGGGTATTTACAGGTATAAATAACAATATTCATATAATACCAGCATTATTAATGATGATTATAACAATTAGCCAATAATACATTTACAAATAGGCTAGACGGGTCTATATGTAATATTATATATAACATCCACTATGTTACCATAAACATATTTACATGATATTGTAATGTGCTTTTTTCTGTTGGAAATCACATATTATAGGATTATGTAATATTATTTACATTTTATAATTCACTTCTGCTAATATAATAAAATAATAATAATAATCTCTTCTAATGGAAAATGTTTGTGAAATTCTGAAACTTATTTCAGACTGCGAAAATTATTATTATTGTTATTATCTAAAACCAATGTAACAGCCAATATATGTTGTTATCATCTTGTTACAGTGTATAAAGGTTTTGGCTATAACTTCTATGGCAGGGCATTTAGCCCGCGTGCCAACAACACTTGCCAACCAAATAAATAACCTCACATCAGCTGCCAGGACGCGATTTCTCAATCAACTCCTTGGCCACGATCTCTCACCAGCTTCTCTTATCAAGTCCCTTCTCAGGGGTTGTGAACGGGACAGCAAAGAGGGCAAAAGCAAGGATTACCGTCAGGAGACAGCGCTGCGCCATCGCCTGGCTCACAAACACTACAAGATGTTCCACACAGATCCACCACGCCAGATAAGTCTGGAAGGGCTGTCGCTGTACAACACCCGCTATACAGAACTCTGTGGAAAGCGTTATACGGCTCTTATTAATTCTGCAGATTAATGATAAACTACCCCTAAAGCCCAATGTCAACTAGTTCATTTTCCAGAAAGAAAAAAAAAACAGGCAGAAATGTTGTTTGTGTCTATATTATATACACACACACACATATATATATATATATACATATATATATATATATATCTATATATATATATATATATATATAGATATATATATATCTCTATATATATATATATAGATATATATATATAGAGAGAGAGATATATATATATATAGAGAGAGAGAGAGAGAGAGAGAGAGTATATATAGATAGATAGATAGATACACACACTTTTATACATAGTACTACAATAAACATTTGTACATTTACATTAAAACAGAATTTTTATGTTTACTGCACAGACATATATCATGTACATACACAGAGGTAAGCGCATACAAAACAACATACAAGACGTATGGTTACGAGTACGACATAATATCTAAGAGACAATTCCTTTGGGGTCCTGTTTTTTTTTTGTTCTTATAAATTTTAGTTATACTTGACAGGTATGTATGGAATGGCCGGTTGGATAAGTGACAGATCTGGAGGGTCAAAAAATTCCCACTAAGGGCAAGGACCATGCAGAGGAAAAACATAGAATCCTACATCACTGTATACATTAGTATAGGTAAAACACAAAATACCCCATAATACCATATATGCCATATACCAATTATATACCACATACCGAATAAACGCCCTACATCCAAAACACACCCTACATCCAATATACACCCTATACCCAATATACACCATACACCCAATACACACCCCATACCCAATACACACCCTACATCCAATACACACCCTACATCCAATACACACCCTATACCCAATACTCCCCATACCCAATACTCAATATACACCCTATACCCAATACACATCCCATACCCAATACACACCCCATACCCAATACACACCCCATACCCAATACATACCATACACCCAATACATACCATATAGTGAATAGTATGAATGATAACATAACTTCATAGTGTATATGATATTCATTCAGGATTGCACATTTTTATGGCCATTTCAACATGCAAACGATAACATACATCACGGCACTGGGTCACAACGTGATGCACAACACCATATACACTCTCCAGCTGCTCCAAGCACTGCATCAACTACCGCACACACCGAGCAGGACAGGTGATATCACAGCAATATTATAAAATAATATAAAATAATATCTGCACAGGTTAGAGATAACATGAATGCTCTAAAGATTATGGCCCATAATAAAGTGCGTTATTCGGCACGGCGAGTGAATGAGAGGAGCGGGATACACGGTTCATAGCATGCAGTGCAGCGATAGTAATAATAATAACAGTAATAGTAATTATAGTGATGATAGTAGTACTAGTGGTAGTATTAATAATATTAGTAGAAGTATTAATAATAATATTAATAATAATAATAATAAGTAACGGCCGAGGCTGGCAGTCACTGACCTGCGCTCTATGCAGTATCTTCGGCGCTGCACCTCTCCGCAGTGCACTGACCGTCTGGGATCACAGCGCACGCAGCAGCACTATCCCGGCCAGGGTCACCATAGCGACACAGACCCGCCCCCACGCAGGCAGCCAATCACAGCGCGCTCCCGCTGTAAAGCTCTTGTTATTATAAAGGTGCAGTCCCACTGCTGCATCTGCTGTGGGAATTAATCTCGTGTCTCTTTATTGCCCCTTGGTTCATAGCAGAAATAATAATAATAATAATGTATCTGTCAGTCCCTATATGAATGCCAAGGGTGCAGGAACCCTGCAGAACATAGGAGGTGGGAGATAACCTCTGTGTCCCTTTTTGTATTAAATATATTTTCTGTGAATAAAGATCAAAATAATTATCATAATTATCACTGACTAATAGGCTATTTAATTACATTCTCTACTAAGATAATGATAATTTTCTCTAGGCTGTTCTGCCTTTAAGCAGTGTTATGTTGTACTGCAGTGTATTTGAGGATGATGGGAATTGGAGTCCATCAGAAGAAACCCACGGCTGTCATACAGATTAGTTAAATGACAGCGGTACGGAATCTGCTGGCGCTATATAAGAAATTGTAATTTTATAAATATCTTGAACACAAATGCTGAAAGTATGAAAAAATTGCCGAAATATACCCAAAAGGAATCATCTATAGAAAAACAGATTCTGATGAATATACATTCAGGTCGTAGCTTATTGGCCGAAACACACGAGGTACCGGATCTCAGCACCTCTCTAATAAACCTAACGTAGCGGACTAGACATCACTCGCACGTTAAGTGAATTGACGCTACCGTATAAGTGATAAAACCATGTTAAATCACTGTACGGGTCTTTATATAAAATAACATTTCTGGACAGATATATTGTGATTGTTAATGAATCCCCAGAAACCTAGAGCCGCTCCTGAATGAATTCACCAAATTTACTGAATTCGGCAAATCACCCCAAAACAGGCATAACTTATCCAAAAACCCAAGTGGTTCTCGGGAATGAGACGTGGTTTTCCAGGCCTTCTCTCGCCTTCGCATGTAGCCTTCGAAAACCTTGCTTCAGGAAACGGTTCCAATTACCTCGGCTTCGCTTCCCCTGGAGCCCCAGAGGAGCTAATCAAGAAATAATTTGTGGCCACGCGGCAGGTCTCCGAACTCTGCTTCCGTCAGCCGGGATCCTCCGCCGGAGACGCGCACAGCCAAGCCAGAAGACACTAATGATTTGTTGGGAGACGGCCGAGCGATCGCCATCGTCAGGAATCACACGATTTCCCTTTGGCCCTTTAACCGGGCAGCCGCCAAGTAACACCCTGATTGTATAGTCCCTTCTGATTACACAGGCATTTATATGGTTAAATCTCAAATTATCCATTCCCGTCAATTCATGAACCATTCATTAAGAGGACTTGATGTTGCTGGGGGTCCGCACCCCCGCAGGGCTGTTAAAAACTAATGGCCGCCATTATGGATTATTTAAAAAAAAAAAAAATCTTCCAATAATGTGATCCAACTGACCGGCGGTGTCTTTATATATGTGTGCATGTGGCCCTCAGGCTAGGGCCCCGGTCACATCAAATCTCAACCAAACATTTGAATTAAATCTACGAATCCGAAAAAAAAATACTTAAAGATTAGAAAATAAAACCACCGGGTTGAGGAAGATACTTGGTGGCGGCATACAACGAGGACAATATCTAGATGTTGGACATCAGGACAACTTTATTTATTCTTTTATTATACACGTTTATTATGATTTTCTTTTTCTCTCTCTCCGTGGTTTTAGGGAATCGGCGTGAATAACATTTCCGTTCTAGAATTAATATTGCAGCGATGTGGATATTTTTCACTTGAAAGTGTAACCATTCCCAACCTTTCATTTACTCTGGAATGTGAAAACCAGTTGGTTGGAACGTGAACACCTGTTATTGTAATTACGACCTCTGATGCTGGTCAGGAAGTTCGTATAAATCAGCAGAAATATGACCTGTCCCTTTAAAAATCAAATAAATTCCTTTTTTTTTTTTTTTAACTACCTGTAGATGTTAACACTATTATTATTACCTTTTATTTCTATATCGCCAAAAATGTACGTAGCGCTTAATACAATACATATATTCAAGGGGTCTGATGAGAATTGACAGACTAAGACAAACCAATGCGTTAGGTGGAGAGAGGCCGCCTCGCCAGCGTACATGGAGGGGTTAACAGCGGTAGACACGGCATAAATATAATAGACATGCCTTGGAACAACCAATAGAATAATACTCCCCAACAAAAAGGAATACTTCACCAAAAAAAAAAAATAATAATACTCCCCAAAAACACAAGATGGGAGCAAAGTGGAATATGTCCACGTAAGGTAGAGTGAGGATAGTCCTGGATGGGGAGGAGGTGGGGCATAAAACTCCTCCCCCCACATGGAGCTCAAAAGGAACCGCCCATGAGGAACAGCAACCAGTTAGTTTACCAGCTTAAAGAAACAAATATACTAAGATAAGAGTTTCATGCATGGGTTCAGTATTGAGATGTTTTTTGGCTTTTTTTATGTTAAACCATGGGTGCAGTTTCTGTCCTTGCAGCTTCCCAGTGGCAGTAGGACTAGATTGGTCATAATCCCACCATACAAGTGCAAGATACAACTGTTCCCAGAATACTCTCTCCTATATTACAGGCAGATGAGATGAATGAATTCATCTGATGATTAATAAAAGGGACTGTTTTTTTAATAATGGCTCAAGTTTACAAACAATATGCAAAGGAACCCCAAACACTACATCATGGCAGCAGTATCAATATTCAGTTTGTCCACAAGAGGTCGCTCTTTACCGAAGTCAAGTGGCTTCTTTATGTTATTTATTATTATTATTATCATCTTTTATTTATATAGAGCCAACAATCTACGCAGCTCTTAATACAATACATATATTCAAGGGGTATGACAAAACGAGAATTGACAGACTAAGACAAACCGATACATTAGGTGGAGAGAGCCCGGCTCGCAATGTTCCAGCTTTAAAACTTGTAATATTTTATCCTAAAATGTTTCTTAGCATATCCTTTTAATCTACATCCCTTCTTTTTTTATCCATCATTCAAAGGATAAATCTCACATTTGACCTAAAAGCTTAACTGCAGTCCCGGCACCCTGCTCCCCGGGGTAAGGCGGTCGGACCCCTGGCACTGTCCATGCCCTGGGATGGCATAGCCTCCTGTAGTTGTGAATCAAGTCCTGGCATATTTTGGAATTTACTGGTCCTGCTGGTAGAGAAAATAAAAATGACTGTAGTTATGATCACTACAGTCATTGACACCCATTGTATCAAGAATGGGTGATGCTCCGTTTGTTCTGTCCTAAAACGATGTATAGGTCTTTCCTACAAGGACTAATAGGGTACAGGGTTGGTCTTTTCATACACTATGCCAGTGTTAAACCTACCGAAAGGATAAGTCAAACATCAAAAATAAACGCACAGAAACACAATATTAGCATTCTTTATTAAGTCTTACTCATTACGGAAAATCACATTACAATTAATACACACGTCTTGGAACTAAAAACAGCAAATTGATCGTATTTCTAGAGTATTTCTGGAATCCTTTGGCAATGACACTGTCGGGAGAGAAAAAAAATGTGGTTTTCCCCCCGGTAAATTATTAATACACGGAACAATCTCGATAATATCGTTACGTACTACAAGCCTTGGAAAATAAACAATAGGCACCCTCCAAGACTCCCCAGGCACTTTGGTTAGCAAAAATGTACAATGAGGGCATATCACGCTCGGATCTACGGATGTACGTTTTTAACACAAAAAGATCGTTCTTAACGGTTTTTGCGCATGTTGTACCAATGACTTGGTTAAGTAACGTCAAGACTAAAATTGCGTTTAAACCTTTTCTTGACCACAAGAGGTTAACAAACACATACCAGGTCTCTGTTAGGACTGAGGTTAAAGAAATAACTTTGTGGTTGGCACAAAACGAGGTCATTGACGTGTTAACCATTCTTGTGATAGAGATGTAAAGCTTACATTAAAGAGTCTCAAAGAAAAGCTAAAAAAGGCACGTTAAATAATTATCCCTATTTCATAGGATTCATTATGCTTTCAGGACTTAAAATTTGGTTTAATGTTTAGTTTTTGGAGAACTAGTTGGGTATTAGCTGTGCCGATGAGGAACGGTTTAGCTAACACATAGCCCTTTAAATAAACCCCCTTTACTGTACAATACAGACCCCCAGGTTAAAACAAGCATAGTAAAAAGCCAAAAAGGTAAGGCACTAACGGATAAAAAGAAATATTCAACCTTCCCTATACAAACGCGCTAAAAGAAGATTTATGACCCACTCAAGCAGATGATTAATAAATAAGATTAAAACATTCTAATTTACAGAATATTCTAATGAGACAGACTTAAGACACATTTATGTCCCAACGTGCATGTGTTCACCTGTAGTGTCACATACCTGGCGTTTAGGAATAAGCGGATCTGCCATAATCTATTTAAACGCTATTTCGCATAGACACGGACCCTTGAGCCGCCGATACGTGTAATATATTGATTTTCTGCAAATCCGAACGTTTAATGCTTAACTAGACTCGGACGGCGATGCGTTGTCCATGAACCGTCACGATGGTCAGTTTTGCCGGTTAATTCTTACAGTACAAGGTGTTTCGCAAGCAACTTTATCACGGAACAGGATTTCCCCCGCTAATATGCGGAGCGTCCCTGGTGGTCTCTCTCTGCTGGTGTGCAAGGAAGCAGGGGCTTTAACTCTTACATGGTACACGTGCGCTTGGTTCCTCCCTTACAACGATTATCCGCTTAGGAAGTTGGGCTGCGGCGTTCAATGAAGAAAATGCTTCAATACCAAATCAGATTGCCAGCTGTTTGCTCGAGTCCAAAAGAGAAAAAAAAAAACCCTTACAGGAACTATGCCAAAGTGCCCCCCACCACCTCTAGTTGTACCCCTCATTCCTTTCCACTTATCATAAAGGGGCTGCTTGTATCACAGCTTTTTATTGAACATCTGGATAAAACCAACACCACATGGTGGTGACAGGAAATGTAGCCGTTGCCAGCAGGTAAAACAAAAAAAAAAGTTAAAAAATAAAGTCTACCCAATAATACACGAGGAAAAGGCGAGGCGCAATCCACCCTGTATAGCACCCAAGCAGGGACACTTATGTTGGAATTTATATTCCTATGTCGTATGTCGCACACGCGCATGCTGAATGGCTATCTAATAGCTGTTCTCGTGTCCGGCCAGGATGTAGAGGTTGCTGTGGGCAGTCGGGTTCAACGTCGGACGACTCTCCAGCACGACCACTCTGAAAGCAGACAAAACATTTTATCACCACAGCTGACAGCAATGGCGGCCCCCATGCAGATGGAGGAAGCAAAACTGGGGCAAAATGAGATAAAACTATTATTGTAAAACAAATTATTGTACATGCAGACCTGCATTACGGCATACAGCGCTGGGGGTTAAAGGAGCCATGCAGCGCTGGGGGTTAAAGGAGCCATGCAGCGCTGGGGGTTAAAGGCGCCACGCAGCGCTGGGGGTTAAAGTCGCCACGCAGCGCTGGGGGTTAAAGGCGCCACGCAGCGCTGGTTGCGTATTAAAGTACTTACCAAGTACATTAATAGGCTTTCATGTCTGACAAGTCTGTTCAGGGAGTAGACTGTCAGATAGCTGCTCTGGCGGAGTACACAGAAAGAGTGTTTCTTCCTATTCATAGTCTTGCAAAAAATTACATTTTTTGCAGGTGTTTTTATATTTTAAAAAGGGGGTGCCGAGGAACACACAGATCCACTCGGTTTATTAACCAAGATGAAAACAATACCTGTCTGATCCTAATAAACGGAACACTCTGGACTCATCAGAAATTTCTTGTGTAACCTAGAAAGAGAGAAGAAGAAGAAGGCACGCGTCTTAATCACAGCTGACAATCTTTATTTTCATCTCCCCACAGCAACTACTTCCTGCCACCAGGCCCTCCCCCATACTGCTTGTCGCAGCCGGCCCCAAAGAGTCTCCGGGAGCCACACATTACAGAACGGAGGGGAGGAAGCAGATTCGAAAACCCTGCCAATGGGGTGCAGTCGAAAATTCCGAACATTCGCAGGACTTGCTTTAATATAATCTCAAAAAAAACGCTTCCTGAGCATGCCTTTTTGTACTTATAGGGCTAAAAAGCCATTTTGAAGGCTTACCTCGTTTGATTTAAAGTTCTTGCCCTGCATGCCGTGTTTCCAGAAGGCAAGCACGCTGTCCTGAAGGCACACTGAAACGACACAGCAAGCAAACCGTGTAAAAACATTGCCTTTTCCACAAAGGGCATATAGTTTTCTTTCTCTACAGAACCGCTTCGTTAGCAAGCAAGTTGGTCTAAAAACCAGGAAAGCTGGCTGAAAGAATCAGCAATTAAAGATTGGATAAGGGGTGATCTAAGCAAAAGTAGTGATAAAAACCTACTTTTTGGAAGTCTCCGTTAAGGTGTATTTATGAACACGTGACACCCTTCATAAAGAGGAAGATTTTTTGGGCCGAAACTTCAGAAGAACGGAACACTTTGAGATGCATACAGTTTTCTGGCCGGCTCCGTTGACACTTTTTATGCAAGGAACTTACCTACTGATTCAATGTGGAAATTAAAGCTGAGTTCTGATGCCAGTTTCTTGCTAGACTTTAGCCTCCCTTGGAGGTTCACAATTTTTACATCATCTATGCACAAAAAAAAATCATCATTACCATTTTGCTTATGAACCAGAGGGTTATCAGCTATCCAGAGCCAAGACAAAAGCGGTTGAAATGGAACAAGGACTGGGAGAAATAATAATCAATGTGGACAAAGTCATTGTGACCAGTTACACCAATGATGAGCAGCCCACCCAGTGCTAACCGCCCCCCCAAGAGTCAAGGGCCCTGCACCAGCCTTGGGACAGCCCTGCACATTACCAATAAAGAACCCGATAGCGATAAACATCATCTGTCACTTACGGTCCAGACAGACCAAGGCCGTGTCTCTCTCCAGCTGCGTCACGTGTATGGCCTCCAGCTGGTGACCTTCTGCAAAGAATGGAAACCAAACACGTTAATGCATGCGCTGCGGGGCTACTGTAACACGAGAAGGGACGGGGTTAATCTCACAAACAGCAACTGCCCGTCTAGAAGAAAAGTAGAAGAAAACCAGGCAGGCTACCTGTGCCGATCTTCGTAAACCAGGAAGAAGCAGAGCTCAGGTTGATGGTTTCAAACTGGACGACTTGCCCGGCTTCCACCCCTTTGCTGACGGCTACGCAGACCATGGGATACTCCTGCTCTGGGATCACCAGCATTTCAAACACGTTTAGCGGGCTTGGCAGAGGGAAATCAAAATGCTGAAAAATATAAAATCCGGGGGGGAAAAAAAATCATAAAAAATTCTGTTACAAACATAATAAAATCTGAACATTTACACGCACACACAAAAAACAGCGCTAACGTATACACTTCTAAAGACGTACCCTTATCAACATGAATTTCTGCATAGGCTCATACCACTGGAGTAAGACGATGCCAGACGGCAGGGCTCCGCACAAGTACTTGTGTCCCGTGTATGGATTCCGTACTGAAAAACGTATAGGAAAGAGAGATAAAGGTTCCCGCTCAATGCAAACCAACCATACTATTCTTTAAGGCATTGATCCTAGTAATAGCTACCAAGCAGCGAAACATTAAGGTAATTTACCCCCAGCAGCCGCAGGGATTTCTCACTAACGTTAAACTTAACCTCTTAAGGACAATAGGCGGTCCCTAAACCCATTCAAAACAATGCATTTTGAGCCTGTACGGGCTTTGTCATTAAGGGGTTAATAACGGGAAATCTTGGTCATGGTGCTAGAAGCGGTTCTAGATCAGGCTATTGGACGGGGTAAACGCGACGGCAGAGGAAGATGCGCATCTCCGGGGCGTACGTACCAATGCAGCACTTGTGGCAGCCCTTGGTTTCAGGGATTTTGGTCGTCAAGGCGAATTTCCTAAAACGAAGACCAGAAATTCACAAACAAAGCAATTTGTGGGCCAACGACGTCTGCTGATGGATTATGGAAGTTCACATCAAGGCACCAAAGTTGCCCGAGCCGGTAGGAAGGGTCTTGAGCTGCTCTAAGCTTCGCCTTCTCGTTGCTAGAAGCCTGAAATGTTAGGTTGTCCACCATGCACACGCTTACCTGGGCAG
The DNA here is from genome assembly GCF_027358695.1 of Spea bombifrons. Lineage (NCBI taxonomy): Eukaryota > Metazoa > Chordata > Amphibia > Anura > Pelobatidae > Spea > Spea bombifrons. Next base: position 1,299,758 of record NC_071095.1, on the reverse strand, counting down.
TATCCGGTCAGGAAAGCGGTGGCCCGGTATATGTGCCGCTAGGCCAGGCTTTTTGGCTTGCTCAAACAGGCCTATCAGGTTGTGTGAATAAAGCTGGAGAGTTTTACCTGTAAGCCAAAACGTACATTGAAGTCATTACGCAAGTCTACGATCACCGAAACTGGTAAAAGAAAACGGCCGTGAGAACGTATTTACCTTCTGCAGAGGACGGGCCAGGGCGTGTTCAGGGTCACAGAAAAATAAGGAAACTGAATTAGTCAAATGTCATTTTGTTTAATTATTTACATAAAAGGTGAGTGACATGTGTATAAAGATTTACAGAACCTCCCTTAATCCTGTGACCACCTAAAATCATGTGCCGCACATCCCATCATTTACACCGATTAGTTATTAACAAAGCGGCAGCTTCCAAAGCCGACGGGCCGCCGACACATGGAATTTAAAAAAACTGCTCCAGGGGAATCGTAACAGATAAAGCGCTGGAGCGATGGGCACGTCGTGTATCATCACCGGGGTACCCCAAAGGTTTCGAAGACATATCTAAAACCGATAGAAGGAGCATGCAAAGTTCAGACAGGACCTGGGCCTTCACCAGACGGCAGACCTGACCTTTTGCCCCAATGAAGAACGGGACCGCGATGTGTTACAATGGGGTCTGTAGCTCCAGCCCTGTGTACTTGGCAGCGCGTTTTAAGATGGAAGCGGGCACGGTATAATTAATTACGGAGTTATATATATACACAGAAAAGCTCGTCTTGACACCGCCAAACTAGAAGGGTGGAAGCTTTCACAGAGCCGGGCGAGACGCCAAGGCAGACAATTCTCATTTCGGTTATTAGGATCCCCCTGTCTAGAGCGCAGTGTGTAAATGTCAAATTCTGAATTTCAATGAGCTCTCATTCTGAACCCGCAGGAGCCCAGCCATTCCGCATTAAATGCGCCCTTTGTTCCTGGCACATAAACTGCCCGGCGTGACGGTTTAACTCTTTTACCAACAACACAAAATGTTTAATGTTTTACTGCCCCCTTCTGGAAGACCGGCAAAATACAGTCACGAGATATCAGAAATACCTACCCGACAGGGACATCAGGGTATTATTGATAACGTAGAGCCAGGTGCATTTCCGAGGAAACAACTGTAAAACAAAGGGACCACCAACTTATTGCCATCATCGTTTGACCACAAGCCTTAACACGCCATCATATATTTATAAAACACGATGCCGACCGTTCTACATTTAGAGCTCTTCCCCAGGATAGCCCTTTGTAAATATGGGACCTCGAGCAAATTATTCCACAGTCTGTGCGTACGAAGCATCTGGGGCCACCAATATCATCCAGCGCCATTCTCTGGCCAAGCTGGCTGGTCCTGTGAGGGCAGCAGTATGTATGCTGCATTATGGGGCAGGGAACGGATACCCCTTATCGGGCGTCCTGGTGCCTGGTGCACCGCTTCAGCAGGCCAGTTGGAAAGACTCCAATGTAACCGGCTATGTAATGTTATCTCCCATGTAACCGGCTATGGACACTTTGTATTAATTCTTCCCATTGCACGAGTCTCTTCTAGATGTAGGTCTGGAAAGTTGCCGTTATACAGTTTGTAGGGGTTTATAAAGATGTGGTGCCCAACCGCAGTGCAGCAGCCACCCAGGGTAGTCCTGCTTAATGACCAAACGAGTGGATTATCACCTACCTGCTCCATTGTGGTTTCATGAAGTTCATTCAGATTCAACGTGTAAATACCATCCTCCGTACCAAAGATGATATATTGGTCTGTCGGGGAAATTGGTGTCCGTTATTGGTGGTAGCCAAACTAATATTAGACGGTTCTAGACATTCACGCGGCGCAACCAGAGAATTTACAAAGTCTTTTTTTATACCATAACAAGGCAACCAAAACAAACTGAGGGACGGCTGCCATTTTGTTTTTCTAGCAGATATCTGATCCTCCCACTACGCCCGCATACACCATTGTCCGGCTTCGGATATCATGAGATGTATTTTGTTAAAACATTATCGACAGAGTGTGAGACGATACCTTTGGTGTCTGGGTGTATCCAGGAGGTCGCACAGTTAATCTTCAAGGGACAGCCATCAAACACTTTGGAAAAACACGCTCCCATCTATACATTCAGAAGACAGACAGAGACTACATGAGGCCAGGACAGCCGCCCGGTAGCGAAATCTATATATTATATGTGTTCAGAACTATATGGCACTGGCCATAAATTAAATGAATGCATTTATGAATACTTACTAGAACCTTTGGAGTGGGAGGCAATCCGTTTATAGTGGGTTTCTTAGTAAAAACAAACAAAAAAAAAAAACAACACAATGTTAATATTTAACAACTTGGGAAGGGTTAGTCTCCTGTCGGACCCCAACTACCATTATCCCCACAACAGTCATAAAGTCGGTTGTCATTTTACACCCGGTCATTAAATCTTATACCTACAATAAAAAAGTTGTCTGTTTTTGCGGATAAAACCGATAAATAAGTTGTATGTAATAAAGATTTCTGTATTTTCAACCTAACAATTCAGTCCACAATTTCGATTTCGTTTTATAATTTACAGTGAAACTTCCAGCCCTCTCATCGGCCCTTTTCTGTCTGGTCTTGGACGTAGCCATGCTAGCTTAAGAACGGGACAGTGAAGAAGGTATGGTGTCTGGGGACTTCAATACATACAGGGAAATCTTTCTTTTCTTTCTTCTGAGGAAGCTGGGGCTTCGGACCCTCGCTGCTGGGGCTGCTGAGCCTCCCGGGGCTATCGCCATTACCTGAAGCCGAGACAGACCGAGTTAATAGCAGATATTTACTTACACATCAATGAATTACCGTTAGGAGCCAGGAGAAGGGCACGGGTGCACCAGAAAGAAGACCACCCATACTTAAGAACTTCACTGCCCTAAAGCGTGGACAAATAAAGCTAGGGAAACGTTTGGAACCTGCTGAAGACCCCAACGGAGTAAAGCCACAGATGTATCAGCATGTGCCCAGACCGCGAACTTGAGGAGCCCCCACAGTCGCAAGCCACTGGAGTGAACTGGAGCTACAAAGCAGTAAGCAGGGAGATGTATGGCGAGGAAAAGTTTGTGTATGACACGGGTAGAGTCTGGATTTTCATGATCAGAAACTGACTCAAACATTCTAAAGTAAAACTACAATCCATGAAATGGAACGCGCTCGGCGCACACTCTAAAAATACATAAAAAGTTGGTTTAGAAGGACATCTAAGGATAATAGGGATCGTCAGCCCCGTTGGAGACGCCAGATCCCTGCCTGAACCAGTCGTCCTCAAATACAGACGACCGTTTATAGAATATATGGGTGGGGTGGGAATATAATTCTGTCTCACCTATTCATGTTACGGGGTGTCATTAACAAAACCCTGGCACCTTCTTTGTGAACTTTAAAACATGTCACGCAACCGAGTTATATAAAATCAGATAAGAAGGCATGATCCAGAAAAGTTTCATAAATACATTAAAATGTTGGGTTTAGGTGCCAACGTATTGAGCGGAAATGTTGCCATTATGATCAGGTTCACGCATTTTTGGTGCCCTGTTTTCAGAATTTATTTTAAATAGTTTGCATGGAAAATTCAGTCTACCCAATGCATACACTTAATGCTAAAGGGAACAGATTATGACCAAGCAGGCATGGGGGTGTCTGAAAATGAACACCATGTACAAATCCACAGTACCTCCACACACTTCCAGGCTCGTAACATTATCCCTTTCTACACAATGCAAGCCTTTCGCCATTATACATAATTCACTGTATATATAACGGACAAATGTTACATCCTAGATGTGAATACTGAACTAGTTACTCAGGCTACTGCAAGAAAAAACATAAAAATTGTAACAAACTATTGCAGTATACATAGCGAGATCAGCCAACGCATTTCACCGCGTGCAAACGAAGACGCGGCTACAGAGGGTTCCAATACAGAGAAAAAAGGGGGAAAAAACGGCTGATGGATCATAATGTCTCACACCAGCTTCTGCTATTAGCAACCTGCAGCAGGAAAAGAGAGACGTTGAAAGGAACACAACGAAAAATACTTCTGTATATCTGGTTTTTAGGAATCCCCTCAATTCTGTATAGCGGAGAATATGAACAACACACTTTTATTGAATTTACAGACTGTCGATCAAGGTGGAACTATCGAACTAGAAAAAAAGAAGGAAAAAAGTTTCCTTTGGTCGAGTTCTACATTGTTGGCCGTGTCTGTCCCGGGTTTCTTCCGTTTGGTGCGTCTAAGGCTCCCGTCTCTTACCTCCTTTGTCCGATCAGCCAGATTGGTTATTAAAGTAGTTTCAAAGGCTTACAAAGACAAAATAGTCAATAAACTAGACAGAGGCTAAGGTATACACATAAGCCAGTGACGCCTTCATTTCAGCTTTGTAATATCTAAATGTTAAGCCATTTCCTAGATTACATCTCTGGTGAAGCCCAAACCCAACTTCTTATTGCGCTCTTTTGTCACCATAACACCCTATGGTGGCATCAGATGTCGAGCGTAAGAGCAGGAAGCGTGTGGTTGTACTCGTCATGAACTTATACGCAGCTTGTGCTCATTCTCAGTTACCGTCGGTAAGATGCTGCGTTAGCGGCTTCCTTGTGCTGCAGCGGAGGGGACGTTCTCCCTGCTTGTGCTTTGCGCGATTTACCCAGATCACTGTATCTACTGCTGAACAATCCCGGGCTGCTGATACTGCCGGACAGAACACTACGTGGAGGTGCAACCCGATGACCACAACCTGGGCTGCTCTGCCTCCTCTGGATCTGAGCCGCTCTGTTCTCTGGTTCATGTTTGATGGTGTTGGATCTCTCGTCATCCGCCAAGCTGTCCTCTGGGCAGCTGAACACCCTCTGAGGCTGCGATGATACAGAATTATAAAATAAAAACACACACACACATTATATATATATATATATATATATATATATATATATATATATATATAGAAGCCATTATATTATTATGAATTTACTTTGCTTTCAGTTACGTTAAAGGATTTACAATCGCAGATTATAAACATCTCTGCAAGCCTAGGATCACGGGGGGTTTACAGTTCAGCAGTAACTGGGGAGAAACCCATTGGCTTCCAATGCTCCTTACAACATTCCAAGGAGTGCCACTCAAAGTGCCAGGCATCACCCCACTGACTATTAAGATAGACCACCCTCCTTCCTAAAAACGTACACGTCGGCTGCGTACGACACTGCATATCTTTGACGCAATCCCACCACTGTTAAGGATTTAGTCATAAAAATGACAAGTTAACAAAAAAAACCCCAAAAAAAGTTTATTTCTTCAGCTGGAATGGCAGTGGGATGTTGCTTTGATCATTTAAAATACTTCATTGCTATGTGGTTACCGCAGGCAGATCTTACCTTAGGAGGTAGAGGTGGTGGGACAGCACGTTTCATTGTGGAACTAAAAGGAAAACAGATATACTCTATGTAGATTTTATAAAGATGATAACATTTTATAGGGTAATTATTTTGCTGCTACAGACTCATACTCGGGCTTTATTCATCCCTCTCTAGGGTAGGTAGGTAGCTGCACTAATTCACTCTTTACCACTGGCTTCACTTTTTTACCCCCAGAGTTCAATGCTGCCCCCAACAGGCAATTTTTAAAGCAATATCTTCAAAAGAATTACACTGATTGACAAAATGAAACGCAGCAGTTTTCTTTCTGTCCTGTCATACTTGCAATAAACGGCCTGTTGGGGGCAGCACTGAGCTGTGCGGGTAAGAGCGTGAAGGCAGCGGCAAGGAATGAATTATTACAGCTTCATTCATTACAGAGGAATGAATAAAGCAGAATGTCAATGGCTGCCTGTGGGACAATGTATCCAACCAATTAATAGCAATCAGCAATAGGGGATAAAATCTAACGAAAAGGAAAAACCACGCAGACACTAAAAACCTTACGATAATCAAATAAATGAAAGAGTTCCACTTACTCAGGATTTGCGCCATTTGCAAACGCATTCCAATGGGACCCAAACTCATGTTCTCTGCTACCCTGAAAATGTGGAGAAAGACAATAAAATACTAGTTTCTGCAAAAAAACTATTTTTAATATAATAATATATCATTAATAATGATATTTAATAAAGACTTTCCTGATTCATTACCCTCTTTACTAAACACATTTTTTTCTCCAGATAAGTATAAAATGTCTCATATTATTGGACATTCCTACGTACAAAACATACAAATATGTCTTGTTTTAGCAGACTGAGGAAAGCGTATGATTTCAGTAAGAGCGTCTCTCTCTCCAATATTAATCAAAGAGAAACGGAAGCGATTCTGAGCCTGTGCTAAACAATAAGCAATCAGCAAAACCGCTGGTTGTCATAACAACTGCGCTAAATCTAGTATCTGCTCCTGAATCAATCCGTTTTTTTCTGATAACTATGACGTTCAGTATTAAGACTGAGGCAGCCTAAAAAGGTACAAGAACAACCCATGAAGCTGAAACATTTTTCCGGTACCGGTATATTACATGTTACATACACATGATGAATATCCATTGTACTGGTTTAAAAACATTTCATACCACGGGCGGATACAGAGCCTGATCAAGAAGGGCACTCAGACAACCAGACACTCACACTAAAATACACACACCCAGACTCCCAACACTAACACACAAACCCGTACACTCACACTAATGCACGCACCCAGACACTCGCACACACAAAAACTCATACAGTCACTGACACTAACACAGAGGCACTCAACACATTTCAGACACTTATATACTCAAACACTAACACACACACACACACACGGTTACACACACTAACATAGCTAAACTCACACACACATCTCACTTACCCAGTGAACCCTCAGCCTGTCCTTAATGCTGTGCTACTAATGTGAAATCACGGTATGTGACCTCGATGAACCGTGCCTCCTTCTTGAAACGAGGGGCATACGGCTGTATTTGTCTCCTGACCCCCCCCCGGATCGTTACATAGTTAGATAGGCGGAAAAAAGACACGTGTCTATCAAGTTCAGCCTTGATGTTTGACTTACTTCATTAGCTTCCGTCTCTTTCCTGAGCGGAGGCTCAAAATGCAACTTGTCAACTAGAAAAGAGAATGCATCATTAAACGGGTCAGAGGAATACGACGCGGCAGACATGCCTCATCCGAAAGTACGATCAGTGATTTATTCCAATTAAAAACAAGCAAGAGATTTTTGTTCTATACATGAAGTAGCAGTAAGGCTAACAAAGTAAAGATCAAAGCCACACTCTAAAAAAACGTAAACTATAATCTTTTTACCGTGTGCTTATAATTTGCAGCCACAGTATAAGGCCGTGGACCTGTTCAGGGGGTGTATGAAGTTGCCCCCCACCCGGTTCATTTCTTACACCAACAGAAGAGAGATTAACAGACTTACAGTTGAGTTCGGACACAGTCTTCTCGGCTCTTACTGACTTGTTTGTAGAACGGATGGTATGGCGCACAGCAGACGGAGGCTGCAAAATACACTAATGAGAAACCCTCCAAGAAGTGGCGCCAGTATCACTGCTTATTGGTTTTTATCGGATAACAGATAAAATACATTAGAAATAAATACATAAATATATGTACAAATGCTTTCATATCTTGTACGTCGATGATGTTCACAACATGGAAGCCTTTGCATACAGAAGTGGCAGCCGCAATGCTTACACTGGAAATAAATCCATCCTTTAAGAAGCCAATATACATTGAAACATTTCTGACCCACCTCGATGTCATCGTCGTCTGGCTCCGTATAATGGTGGTGGTTGTCGGGATTGTTCACTTTGTCCAACAGTTCCACAGCAAGTATCCTCGACAGCCCGTTCTGCCCCACAAAGGGATGCTGCGAATAAATAAAAAGGCGAAGGTTGATGGAGCAGCTCCAGAAACCTAAACTCATCCCAACCGCAAGAAGACACAGGTTCACCGGCTTCAGGCGGGAGATCCACTACTGCAAACAGCAGAAAAATGCCCTAGAGATCACTGCGGCTGAGCTCGGGAAGAATTTATCATTGTAAAAAATATCCTGATTTTTAATAATTACGCCTTGTTTACGTATAACGACACGAACCAACGGCCAGAATGGTATTCCAGGACATCGTCCTCCTACTTACAGTCAGCAGGCGCTCTGCTGTTGGCCTTTTCTTTGGGTTCTTTGTCAATGCAACTTTGACAAAGTTATGGAATACTGGATTCCTGTAGAAAGGAAAAAAAATTTTGTGGCATGCAGGATAGTTATAATAGAGTAATTCTTAGAAATACGTATATACGTCTGCAACCTCTACAAAACATAACTACTTTAATAAACAAAAATTATTTTTATTTTGGAATACACATTGGAGCCCACTTTGCCGTGGACTCCAACCAAAGCAAGATTCCACGTACCATCTGAGCTTCTCCTTGAGTTTCGGAGGCTGGAAGTTGCTCTTTGACATTAAGAACAATGCTCTGTATAAGAGAGAGAAAAAGTTAAAGTATTAGTGAGGCACTTCAGATGAAGGTTCAAATAAAACTGCACGCCCTAAAATAACAGGCCAAGGAAGGCTGAGAACATTCCCTGAAGGGCAAGTCTCATGAAAAGTGGTGGGGGTTCTTCTTTAATCCTGAAGAAGGATAGTAGATAGTATGAGTAGGGCAGGTAGTACTTAAACATTTAAAATTACCTTGAAGCATTAGCAAATCCCTAGATCTATATTAATGCGACAATTAAAGGATCAGCTGGGATGAGGGATACAGAAAGGTCCCCAAAGCTACGTAGCCAACGGATATGTATTTTACATACAATACAAAGTGATGGCCCAACAAAGCCAACCAACCTCATCGGGTGCAAGTCAAACATTGGCGGCTGCAGCTCGGCCAGTTCTATGGCGGTAATGCCAACGGCCCAGATGTCACAGAGCTGGTTGTATCCCCCGTTCTTTTCCACCGCGGCGACCTCTGGCGCCATCCTGAGGAAGGCAGAACACGTCACATCGGCACCATGAATCCCACCCCACGACTGAAAACATGACGACATGAGTGATTACCAGTAAGGGGTTCCAATAAAGGATTTTCTCTTGGCAATAGTAGCTGTTATTTTTGCTGCCACACCAAAGTCGGCTGGAAAGAAGGTAAAGAGACACTTAAAGGAACAGAAGGGAAAACAGCCAGCATACAATTATTTACGTGTAAAACATACCACACACACACACACACACACACATATATATATATTATATTAAAATGGTTTCTTGTATTTTTAATTGGATCTCTTCTGCAGATAGTTTAAACTTAACGCATCACAGAAATGGAAACACAAAAAAACATCCAAAACTTCGAATTAAAAATAACTCTTCGTGTCTTTTCCACACCATAAAAAATGCTGCCCCCACAGCAAATCTACATCTTTTAGTTGAATCACAAGGACACCATATTGTCTGAACCTAATTCATAGTCCGCATCCACCACGCGCACGAACACGGCACCATTACCTAGCTTCACCTCTCCGTTGTCTGTGAGGAGTATGTTGGCCCCCTGTAAGAGAAAAAATGCCACGTATCAGACGCAGCCCGAATTTGGTACAAGGGACGTTCCTGCCGCCGGAGAGTTCTCGAAGCAACTTGTTCAAAGGGCCAGAGATAAAGCATCTGACTCCATCTCAGAGAACAAAAGGGGAACACAAATTCCACTTACCTTAATATCTCTGTGCATCTTGGCTTTACTGTGCAAATAAGCAAGGCCCTGAAATAAAAAGAAATGGTAATCAGGTGTGTATATATTTATATATATTTGCATCTCAAAGGCGGGCTTTAATAGTAAGACAGGCTCTAATACGCAAAGGAAACATAAATTATTCACGTGATGATGACTGACAAGGTCTGCAATGGACCAGATCAGCTTCTGTCCGGCTCACAATTAAATAAGAGAAGCGATTTCCCGAGCACGGAGCGCTGCTCTCGTATTTTTATTAGACCTTTATCAATCAGCGCTCCATATTATAATTAATGAAATGTATTACTACATGTATCCCAAAGTCTGACCGGCTACTGGGAGTCGGATTAGACCTGCTGTTATCTGGTCTAGGATTGCGGTTGTAAAAAGGGATACGCAGGGAAGCCAACAATGCGGTATATACTGGGAGAATGGCCAAAGTCATCAGTGCAATGTGTTAGCACGTTAAAAAACAAAATATACAGACGCACGCGGAGCACAAATACCAAAACACCACATGGCTTCCAAAAACAGACATGGGCTACCAAAACCTACGTGAAGCACCTGGCTTAAGCCTGCGTATGCTTACACTGCTTACTTCTGACACACTAAACCACTGTCTGGGTGAAACGACAACTATACGGCAGGAAGGGTGTTCTAATTTGCCAAATCAAAACCAAAGCCCACTCGATACCAATTGGCTTTTAGCACTGGGCTGACGTGTTCCTTTTTTATTATTGCAAGCGAGTTTGGAATGATGGCCAACCACCACGGACGTTCATAGAAAGAAGAGTCAGGTGGAGGAGCGTTGGTGGCGCCCTTGTCTGGGTAAACTACACATTAAACCGTGTAACACATCTACGCCTTTATTACCTTACAATATCTACAAGTATTTCCCAGATGAGCTGGGATCAGTTCAAGTCTTTGTAATCGGTTTTATACCTGGAACGGGGGCAATAGTACAAACTGCCTTGACAACAATGGGTTAACATGAGATGCGATACCTGTAAGGTTTCCCGGCACATGTACGCTATTTGGACTTCGGACAGCGGCCCGGTCACTGAAAGGAGAAAGAAGAACATTGTCACGTCTCTAAAAGGTTAAGATGGGGAGATCTAATGACCATGCCGGCACGTTCCGGCTCCAATATTTACACTTCTTTGAGTTTGGGACCTGGCGCTTTGGATTAGGCTCTACATCGAGTAAAGGATCGTGTTCAGACATTGGTAAGATGCATGTGAATAGTTATCTAAACTTTACAGAGATCGCAGTCCGCCAAAAAAGTCAGTCCGCGCTTCCATCGCCTGTCGTAGCCCCGCCGAATACATTATATACCGTTTGTGTGTGTTCAAGCCGTTATGCGGACACACCGGCGCGCGTCACGGGAGTTACACGGTAAAAAGCGATCTTCGGCGAGCGTATCCTGCATAATGATCTCCCATCACTCTGCGCTCCTACTCACAAGCTCTGGAGAGGAGCCGGTTCAAATAGGGGCAAATCTTTGTGGACTACATATCCCATTATCCTCAGGCTGTCTTAAGATTGACTGAGCATCATGGGACATGTTGTTCATAAACATGTGCTCCTCGTCTCTGAGCCACTGACTGATAGGCAGGCGAATATACAAGATTTGCGTTGCAGATGATCCGTTTGTTGGGTGTCCGAATGACTAAATAATGCTTTATGGCAAAAACAGCGGTGTTGATTTTTCCCCATGGAGTCGTCTTATATTCAGATCTTTTAAAAATTGTTTTCTTTCTTTCAATAAGACCCAACTTTGCAGGGTATCTTATAATTGAGCAAATATGGGCACATACACACATATACGCGCACACACATATACACACACACACATATACACGCTTACACATACAGCTATAAGCATCCCTTTTTTTAACTTGTTAATGATGCCAATGTAACGGGGTTTTATTACACACAGTTTCACGTTTGTACATATGCAAGGAGCGTCGTGTAGTTTATCTGTTTTGTCTTGTAGGAGGGAAGGACAGGTTAGGTAGCGAGTGCGAGATACAGTTATTGTGTTTGTATGTTGCCGTACCATGATATATGTCTTGAAGGGATCCCCCGCCGCAGTACTCCATACAGATCCATAACTTCTCACGGCTAGCAGGACAAAATAAAAAAAAATACACAAAAATTACAGGTCACGAACACACACACACACATATATACGGTATGTGTGTGTATTTTTATTTATTAATTTTTTTTTAATAAAAAGCAAATTGCGTCCATTAAAATAACATGATTTTTAATGGAATATCTTTATAGGCGCACAGAGGCCCTTAATCATTCCCATCACTTCTTAATCACTCCCATCACTCTGTGTTCCAATGGCACGTTGTGTTCGCTGATCCAAATGTAATTTTAAAAGACAAATTTTGCGATTATGTTACAGGTATCTCCTTGTTTTACATGAAAACCCCTTGCAATTTGAACAGTGCGGTGCATTACAAGCAGAAGGTTGGATTTACCAGAGGTAGCTGCCGAAGTACGCCACGATGTTGCTGTGCTTACACTCCTTCACCATGAAGATTTCCTGCTGTATTAGAGAAAAGTCATCGCCTGCAAAGAAAAAGATGATCAGATAGAACAGAGAAACATTTCACTAGTATGAAAAACATATTAACTAAACGCAGCATTCGACGCATCAGCCCTGGTAACTGTGCCCCATACCCTTCCTAAAAAAGTAAAAAAAAACCTTATTCATATTTTTGGAGGGAACCCTTAACGGTCACATGACACAAAGGCAGGCGCTGATAGGTTGTGGTTCTAGAATCCAGAAACGTTTCTCTTTGGGGGGGGTGTTAGGATAGCATAGGAGAGGGTACTTTTTTATGTGCGTTTATAACAGCGATATAATAAAATACTTTGTGAATGGCTGGTAATATAGATCTTCAGGAGCCATTAGCAGAAGATGTGGCCAGATGTGCCGTAGGTAGTATAGGGGGGGCGTCTACATTACACCTCTGAAATTTACACACCGCTGGGTCAGTATGGCAGTAGGGTTCGGTAAGATCGGGAGCACAGCTGCTGTCAGCTTCAACAACGCTGTGCAATGGGAGTTTGTAAAGTGGTCTTGATACCATAGCGGTTAATTAAAGCATACAAGCGGTAGGAACAGCCTATAGGTTGCCATAGCAACAAGACCACTTTTCAAACTTTGCACTGCAGCAAGTTTTTACAAGAAGGCCTGATCACTTTAAAGGCCGCTACATCTCGTCGAAGCGCCAAGGAACACAGAAATGTTTCCGCTCCTGTCTCACGTGTCCCAATATTCCCACAATCGACCTGAACATGTCCGGGCGACTGCCAACACCCATAACTAGAGCACTGCTTATTAGCAGCTCCTGAAACGTGTACAACGCCATCCGCAGACGGTGCGGTCATTTGCATACATGCAGAATAATGATGTCACGCGTAAAGAGGCCCCGACCAACCACAAAGCCCCGGTTCTGGTTCATTATGTCTTCTAACATACGCACTTACATGTAAATATGTTTCCTGCGCATTCAGGGTGTGCAGGGCCTTTAACCCCTTCAATCCCAGGGGTTTTGGTACCTCAAAGCCCAGAGCAATTTTGCCATTTTTGGGGTATGTCGGTTTAGCGATGATTCTCTTTTCCTGTGAATAGTGTACCCATGTAAACTATATATTGTTTTTTCAAAGAGAGATAGAGCTTTCGTTTGATACCATAGTTGGATGATTAGCTGAAAATTTAGAATGAGAAATTTAGTAAAAACTAGCGAAGATTAGAAAAAAAAAACTATTTTTTTTTACATTTTCCCTCTGAATCCTCACAAAATTAGGTAAAGTGATGGAAAAGCCCCTCCAAGTTTATTAATTCAGGTGTCCTGATTTCAGAAATACCTAATTTATATAGATTTTCCAGACTTTCCCAGCACCAGGGAGCATACTATAAATTTTTCTCCGATGACCTTCCGGGTTACGTCAGCAGTGATGATTTGACGCCTGTCCGGACCGCTGGAAAATAATTCCATCAGAACCGATTTTCTAAAGATGGGCTCAGTTTGAAGAGCAGAGGCATTTTAAGGGAGCTACGGCATCGTAAAGAGCTTATTTTACGCACTTGCGTCTAATCAGGAGCTCCTGACTCTCCATAGAGCTTCTGCAGAAGGCATTGAGAATGCAGACAATCTGGAATTAGTGAACCATATCAGAACTCAAGCGACCTTTTATACCTCCCAATATCAGACATGGCCAAGGAGGAACACTTTAGTTTCAGAGGAAATGGTTGGAGGATATACATTTTATCTGACTTTATGACCTATTAATGTAATTAGCGAAGAGATTTAGAGGGTAATGGGTTTAGTGTGGTGGAACTGGAGTGGGCTGTAGGAAGTCCTGACCTTAACCCCACCGAACACCCTTGGGAGGAATTGGAATGCATATTGTGAGCCCGATCTTCTTGTCCAACATCAGTGTCTGACTTCACAAATGCTCTTTTGGGTGAATGGGCACAAGTTCCCGCAGACACACTCCAAATTCTTGTAGAAAGACTGGAGGCAACTCCACATTAATGCCCGTAGATTTGAAATGGTATGTCCAACAAGCTCATATAGGTGTGATGGTCAGTTGTCCACTTTTGATCATTTAGCATATGAAAATGTCTCGCCAATACCCTGACTCTACCGTTGGCATTGTTGTGATATCATGTCATGCTGCAACAGACGATACTGTGGCCACAAAAGGCCAAGCCTGGTCTAATCAAAGCCATGCCCCGTCCCACACGAGCGCCAGAGCCTCTGGTGGAACAGAGTCCTCCGTTGGTTTGAAGTAGAATGATGATGCATTCATGACGGCGTTTTTATATAAACTTTATTTAATGCAGTAGCAAAAAGTGAAATGTTTTGGGTCACCAGTACGTAACCAGTATATAAACTACCTACATTGTGGACCACAATTATTTGACACCAAAATGCCAAGTCTGGTTCTCTGATGTGGTTTTCTTAAAGAAAGAGAACAAGCCTGGGCGTGCTACAAAGTCATTAGTTTACGTGGAAGTCTTCATTGCTCCATCACCTGAAAAATACTTCCAGCCTGTTCTGTCTTCCCAACGCCCTGACAAGACCGGCTCAGCACGCCGTGCCTCGCTATTGTCTGACGGATGATGTGGGCTCTACTTTCCCTACTATTACCGGCCAAGGCCTGGGAGCGGCACGCTACGGGCGCAAACTGGAAGTGCTAGAAGTATTACAAAACATCCACGACATATCGCATGACCACGCTGGAGAAATAAGGCTTTGCTGCGTACAAACAAGGTCAAGTAGTCTTCAAGGAAGAAGGTGTTTATTAGGCAACATTCTCAGCTGGGATTTAGGGCCATTTTATACCAATAAACAATTTACGGGACATAGAAAATACAGTTTAGGGCTTTCCCATTGGTTGGGTAAATTCCTTACACATGGTCAAATTAGGTATGTGTTATACGTGGCACCACAGGATACAAAGGAGGAGGATTTAATGGTGGCCTGACACTTTCACATATACTCATTCCACCTTTTCCCTGGCCAAGCCCACAAAAATTGATGTTTTACTTGAAAAGCAATTATCCTAGGTTCTTCAAGAAAAAAAAAAAAGCTTGCATTTACACCCCGACTGGATTCTTTCTGTGTACATCACACAGGTTCTTAAGCAATCCCATAGATTTCAGTTACTTCTCTTTCCTTTGGTCAAACGTGTTTTGATCAGCTTCTAACATTTCGATTGGTTTTCCCCAGGTTGAAAGTAGCCCCCAAGGGCTTCTGGCCCACATCTCCTCCTCATGTCTGTAATTGGCTCCCCCCCCCTCCATTACTGAACATATCCAAGGTGTTTATTAACATACCGAAACTACATTTAAATGTTCTCTATTGTTTAGAGCCCTCTAGATCTGACACATGATTCATACATGGTAAGGGACCCCTGGACACAGCTTACGGAGGAGGGGGTTGCAGGATACTGTGTTGTGCCACTGTTTGGTTTGTCTTTAATAACAGTATTCCACCGCAGTACATTTTATAAACACGGCATTCAATAACTCGATCTTATCCTTCCCATGTAAGTGAAGGTTTACTGGTTGTTAAACAATTAAATACCAAAGATACCGTTCAGATACGAGATTATGGCTTCTCTTATCGCTGAACTGTAAACAAGCTGTCAAACCTGTAGATGCCGCAATATAATATTGGGAAATATTATAAAAAAAAAAAAAAACTTGAAAAGTGAATAACAATCAGGATCCATACTAAAGCTTTCTCTGCCCAAAGAGTATAGGAAAAATGTGCGGAGAAAGTGATTCTAGAAACTTCTTTTAGATAAGGAAGAGTTTGTTAGAGGAACGGCACAAATAGCATGGATCGCCAGGACCCCACATGACCCATGAAACGGGTTTACATATTAAAACTGTGACATCAGAACGATAGCATCATATTAATCATGCCCTCCCCCGCTTACCGTTGATACACCCTATATTGGTTTACACACAACACTGCATGGAAACCGGAGTCGGCTGCGCTAATGACAAAGGGTTTGTGTGCTTGGAATCACGCAGGTCCTGCTTCTGAAAGCGTCGGCCCATAATACAGCCGGCTGGACGGCTGCGGTCGCGGCCACTAATCCCAGTATGCACAGTCTATTCTGTAGCTGTCAGCGCCGCGTCTCCCACTGAGACCATCCACACCGGCAGAGCCGGAGCACAAGAGAGGGGCCAGGAAATTCCCTGAGCCTACAGTAAAATGTGCCGTCGTACAAAAAGGACAGTGGCCTGGGATAAGTTTGGGCGGCTCGCTTGCCCACACCCTGGTGTTCGTACGGAGCAGATAATGGTTTGACGTTTCATGCCTGCAGGGCATTTTAGTCACCCTCAGACAGACGCGCTCCGAAACTCGTCGAAATTAAATTAACCGACACAAAAATCCACCCGGAAAGTGACGACAGTGACTATCCTACTAGGGTTGTTGCAGTTCATACAATATATGGGGGGAAATCCATGGGGCTCTGCAAACAGGGTCTTTTAGGGATTTGGAGCTACTCGCCGGGGCGTACACGTGCAGACGCATTACCCGTTTACACATACTGAGGTTAGACTTTAAGAATCTAACAGAATAATTGAGGTACAAGACGATGCAATCATTTGGTGGCGCATACAATGTATTGGTCTGGATGTAGGGGGCTCGTACTTACTGGGTTCCAGTTTAATTATCTTGACAGCGGCCAATTCACCAGTCTGTAGATTTCTAGCCTAGAAACCAAAAGAAACAGAATTCAGTATTCCGGGAGAATAGCAGCAGACAGACATTTATAAGCATGAATTATACTGTATGGTTGAAGGCGGTCGTATAAAATTCGGTGGGCAGCTTGAATTTGTTTTTGGATCCTGAAATAGGGATGGCAACTTCCACCAGTCAAGCATTCATTGGGGATCGTTTATATTCCTCAATTGTTCCTCTTTTGGTAGCGGAATCCCTCTTTTCTCCCCTGATGCTGGGTGTGAGTGTATGACAGTATTCTACAGCCCTAAAAGCGGTGACATATTTAGGCGTAACCCAGGGCAGCACCACCAGCCGCCATTACTACGTGCGGCTCCGGGCAGAAGGATATGGCACAGACTTCTATAGAGTTACTGGCCCGTCAAGCAGTGGCGCCACAGAGAGCCTGATCGCTCAGCAGGGCAATTGGCTCCCTATTACCCAGCAGAGGGGCTGTTGGCTGAGGCCAGAATACGTCACAATAGTGTTTTAAAGGCACAGCAGAAATTGAATATATATTAAAAAGGTGTAAATGCAACACAGTCTTCTTCTAAATGTTAAATCGATACGCTATGGTCACAAAGTCAAATAACATCACAGTTTTGGCCCCTGGCCCCCTCTAAAACAAAAGTGTCCATATCCGTGACCATTTAAAACGTTGGCGGCTATGAGATAGTGTTTTCTACTACCGGGGCAAGAATGACAATGATCCCCAAGGTGCAAAAGGAAACACAAAATCCGTTTTATATATCCGATACCAGAAACAACAGCTACCAGAAAAAAAGCGAGTGCTACTAAAATAACACGGCTGTCTAGTTAAGAAGGAGAGATAAAGGTCTTCTCTGCCGTCTCCCACAATCCACTGCTGCAGAAAGCATGCTGAGCTTTTGTTCAAAGTGGTAGAACAGGTTTCCGGATGTGGCCAACAGAGAAATATCAAGGAAAATATCTTATTAAGAAAACCAGCAAAACGTCAACCTCTTCAAGCATAATCCTAAAGACAGTTTCTCGCTTAAAAACATAGATCCATTATACCAAACGTTAATTGAAAAGACTAAGCTTATTGTACTCATACGTTCAGCTGTACCACCTGCAACAGAGACAACACTTAGATTTCACAAGTATCGCCCCGGCACGTAGAGACTGAACGTGATACTCCTCCCAAACGCCAGAGCGAAGAATTCAGGTATGCAGAAGATATCTGCTTCAAGACAAGCCGATACCTGTCAGATCAGGGAGAGACATCCCAGTCTTGCCATGCTGTCATGGGTGGTGACGTTGAACTGTTATGCTAAACCAAAAAAAAAATCCACACGTAAAATCACCCTTCCTTCTCCGCTGACCGCTTCCCTGCCCCCTTTTCCGCAGGTTTGTTTCTTCTCTTGCCTCTTCTTGTTCTTCTTTCTTCGTCCCCTTCTCCCTGGTACCAGATCCGTTTTTTGTCCGCTTCTCCCAGGTACCAGCTCTGTTCTCTGTCCGCTTCTCCCCGGTACCAGCTCCTTTCTCCGTCCGCTTCTCCCAGGTTCTTCCACATAAGGGCAGAGCCTCCGTGTGACCCTCTCCCCAGAACGGACGAACCGGGGAGAGGACGTCCTCATGGTGCGCACCATGGCTCTGGCCTTTTGCAAAACGCCTCCAAGAGGCCAGAATGTTGCTGAGGGATTTGCGGAGAAAGAGAAGTGTTTCTGCACCTCTCTTTCTCCGGCGCGCATCACTAGGACAGCCTCTCATCTGTTCCTCCAACTTTTGCCAAAGTATCTGGATAACGGAGCTTATACCAGGGAGAAGCGGATAAAGAAAGAAAAGGCAAGGAAAACGGAAGCGGTTGGAAGAGAAGGTCGGGAGACATTGTCAGAGTGTGAGAGAGAGTAAGTGAATGAGAGAGAGTAAGTGAATGAGAGAGAGTAAGTGAATGAGAGCGAGTGAAACTACCCAAAGCAAACACTGTTTTTGATCCCCCCCGATAAGGTCATCTTATACTCAGGCCTTTTTTCCCCTTCATTAATACCCAAAGTGTGGGGGTTGTCTTATAATGAAGCAAATATGGTATTTTACTGATACCGCTCTACCATCCACATTTATAACATGCGATAGCACTCTCCAAGATATTAAGTGTTAATACCATTTGACCGTCATCCTCATAATTTGTACCAAGTCTTTCGTTACTGAGAAGACGGTAGATGAATAGAGAAAAAAAAAAAAAGACTCCCGTCAGAAGTGGAAGAAATTAATACTGTAATAGAATTTAAACATGCATGGGTCGGTGGCTGTGGATTGTAAGAGTTTTAGTACAGCTAGCAAGTCACAGTAGGAGAGCCATGCTTTATGGACCAATCTGGTATAAATTTGTACCATATTAGCCGTAGAAAGCACATTTCCAGAGAACATCCATAATACATCATAAATAATCTCAGCTTCCACAAATGAGAAAGCAGAACAGGTCTACAAAACCACATCACCGGTACAACAAATACTTAACCAGCAAGTAATAATGTTCTTTAAAGTTTAATCATAAGGGGCAAAGAGATCAGAAGCATCACTAGTCAACCTTTCTGCCAAGCAGAATGCACGTAATTGCAATTGTACAACGAGACAGACTCTATAACAGCAAAGAAATCATGGTGAAAGGGTTAAAAATACAGACCTCCAGTAACTATAGTGTTGGCTACAAATACTAATGTTCCCCAAGCAGTAATTGCAGTTGAGGAATTACATTGTATCAGAGCGTTGGCTAACAAATGCTAGGTAAAAAAAAAAAAAAAAAAAATGTGGTTTCTGAAAGCCTCGATGGCCTCTGGGATATGGAAGCATCAGCTGGGGTATCAGATATCTTTCCTCCCCAGTTGTGAATATGAAGACACCGGTATTTGGCTCTTGGAGGAATCTCAGCTGTTTACGGATTAGTAGAAGGGACGATGCTGGGATACGATCGATGTAACGCAGTGTTGGCTTCAGTGAAAACACAAAATCCCACAGCCCTTTTATGGGTCAGCCCGGGGCAGAGTATTCAGTGACCTGACCCTTAAATAAATAACTTGGCCACACAGCCATCTATTCGAAATCCTTTCAATATGTCGTCGACCAAAACTCTTCTTCTATAACACCACCATCTAAATTCTTCTACAGTGTCCCCATTTTATACACGCTAACCTTCTTTCCGAGCTTCACACCTCGCTTTACGCACAAGCTGAGACGATTTTCGGCCCCACTCAGTGATGTATCCTGGCCTAAGCTGACCAGGCCTAGAGGGGCCAGCATTCTCCCCTCAAGCCCCCCAGTGTCCCACTGCGCAACAGGTCAGTTACAAGGGAGATCTTTGATGTAAGCACAGCCTTTATTAAAAAGCGTTGCGTGACATGATATGACATCATAAGTCGGCACTCTGTTTTTTAAAGGAACACAGCAGCTTTCATTGTATTTGGGACACTGACCGCAGAGAAGAAAGCAGCTGCTGGCACTGCCCTAGGTCAGCCCCAAAGGCAAATACATCACTGGTCCAGTTTTGCTGGCAGTGGGTAGCATGGGTCAGTTACGGAGACCTTCCGGTGAGGGAGGTGAAAAATCAATGGAGGTCTGTACCGCAAAAAACTCTCCACTCCAGCTCTCACTTTACCTACTCGCAAGTTGGCTAATAGGGTACATGATAAAGCCAGAAAGCACTTCCATTGATTTCAGTGGGGTCTTTTTAGATTGGAGGTTTTAAAATTAATATTTACAAACCATTATTTGTAACTTTAGATTTGGAAACACGTGAGGTTCCTCAGAGGTCTAAGAGAGAAGAAAGGAAACTGCCTTCAACCACATTAATTTCCATTATTGGACGTTCTTTCAAGGTACGGAACATTTCAAGTATAGATAGATATAGATTATATATATATAGATTATATATATATATATATATATATATATATATATATATATATATATATATATATATATACTTCCTGCTTAACTGCTTTTCATTGGATTTGCAGGACTGTGCCGCCCATTTGGTGGAAGCTGATTGGTTCTATACCACCGAGTGTTACCTTCTAGTAGGGCCAATCACTTTGCTTCCCTGATGCCACTCTATCCTCCCCTGATGTCTCTATTGTCTAGGAGCTCAGAATGTTTGCTGGGTATGAGGTTATCGCAGGGTTCTACAGCCCTAAAAGCCCCAATAATGTGTACAGAAACAGAGGGTAATATTTTATAAATCAAGCTGTGTAACTAAAATACATTATTCATCTTTTTGGATTGCTTACTCAGTTATACAAATATTAATAGGTCACAAAGTCACATATAAGGTGTTAAAAAAAAGTCCTGCCGCTAATCCATGCCTCTAACCCCCTCCCCCAGCTCGACATCAGCGACCGGTGCATTAAGAGGATACGCAGCTCCTGTTATGATATAATAGGGAAGTGGCTAATTACAAAAGGCACAGAGCAAACAGAGAAAGGTCTGCCGAAAACGGTGATTCCAAAACAAAAACACATTTGATTTTATACTAAAACCCCCCCCCCCCCGGGGTGCACCACAGACTCTAATGCTTACGTAGAAGGAATACTCTGGTCTATAAGCACAGCTTGTTACTATACGGTCAGAAGAGGATGGATTTCTCCGCTCATTGTCCGTAACAGAGAGAGCCATTGCCTGGGGAGAGAGATCACTGCCAGGCTCCATTATAAAGACTGACATAAGAGGCACGGATAACGTAGACACAGTCCGTGTTCTCTGAGCGCACAATTGCAAATCACTGTCCTAGAGGGGATGGCTCCTCATCTCCAAGTGTATGCAGCAAAAGAGCATTTCTTTTTTTGGGCACATTTCAGTTCATTTACCCTTTGGTTACTGGTAATCAATATCTATCTATCGCATAGCATTGTAAGTCTATCTGCATTGGCACTCCCTGTTGAGTTGGTAAATCACATGTGCCTTCAGGATGTTAAAACTTCGAGTGATTGCTTAGGGAACAACTTGAATATCCACAATCAATGGAAGAACAAGTCGCCAACAAGCGCCCTCATCGTTTCTGATACTTTTGATGAGTATAAGTTCAACCTAAGTTCCATGACTCACATCATAGCCAAGATGGGCAGTGGATTCCATATCTTTCCAGCCCTTATTGTAAAATAATTGTTTCGGCTGCTGTAGATGACACAAGAGACTAATTATTGGTATGTTTCCCAGGCTCTGTTTACAGTCCATAGAAGTCTGCTCGGCCTTTTAGACATTAGCGTGTCGGAGAGAAAAATTAGCTTTCCGTTAAATCTGTTAATTTCCAAACATCCCTGACACGTTTAACAATCACTCATCCCATTCGGGATCTACGTTCGTACAGAGCAAAGATAGAAAGAATCTAAACAATGGAGAGAAGTGCAGCGCCAATTAATCGTCATCGTTATTCATTATACATGTGCTTTTAGAAGGGGAAGTTATGTGAAATGTTTGTCTAGAAAAAGACACGTAGTTGACAGATAACTAGATCTATTATTACACTCTTAAACATATTCGTTATTTGATGACATGCCAAGGCTTCGTCGCTCAATATTTCGGCAGGTCTGATCCGGGAATTCAGTCTCTCTCTCCAGCTGTTGAATTTATTTTTAAATAAGGGGTAAAATCTTAATCAAAACAAAAATTAAGAATTGGGTCATTGCTTTTTTATGATTATGACCTAATAAAATTGCGTAATATTATAGTTTGCATGATACAGCGATAGGGGCAGTTTGTTAATGCAATGCTCCGTCATGCCATCATATGCACTTTAATGCCCATGATAGGTGTGTGGTCCCTATAAATTTTTGCGTGGTCCATTTTTCAAATACACGGGTGGGTACATTGGAAAATCCCCAAAATGCTGTTTCCCCACTCCCTAGCTAAATGCCCCGCAGCAGATGCATTCGGCCAAATGCATTTCCCAACACGTGACATACTCACCTCCAGTGCGCATGCGTGAAGTCTTTCTATTGATTTCAGACAGAACACTTTCCTGCTATTGATTGGCTGCTTCAGCTGTCAATCAGTGGCAGTATGCCTTTCAGAGTACTACTAATCTGCATTATTCTATAACAGGGGTGTCAGAGACATTAAACTGATCCTTTAAAGGTAGTTATTTAACAAGCTTTTGTTTCTCAACAAGACTGTAGAAGCATTGGACGTGCAGGTCTCTTTTCTCTTCCCCATCAAGCATGTAGCGTGACCACAGATAATGGGAACTCACATCACATACTAGCTATATGCATTGCAGACGGAAGCAGAAGAAACCGTCTGCTAAGAAATAAAAGACACTTTCATTATTTTAACAACACTCCATTAAATCCCAATTTAGATGAGATAAATAATGTAGCGCATGGCGGTATGTGTAGCACACGGCCAAGACGGAGCTGTCTGAAAACATTACCAGAACAGTTCTAAAAACAAGAAAACAGCGAAATATTTTGTATTTACAAACCATTATTTGTAACTTTACAGGTACTCAAACACTTTCTTAGACCACGGATTCCACGCAGCCTTGCCTAAAAGCTGCTTAATTCATTTTGAAAACAAGACGCCCATCTTCAAGCTATGATGACCAAAAATTGTGGCCTGCTGGTGGCCCTCGAGGACTGGCGTTAAGCATCCCCGCTCTATACCAACCGAGACGCACATTTTACAGGAAAAAAAAAAAATCCCTTATGATGGTTAATATGTATTAAAAGGAATTTCAGGGCGAAGGGTTAATTGAGGAGCAATTGCCATGGAAACCCAGTGGAATGTTTTCTCTGGCTGCTCTACTTGTAGCACTTTGCCACAGAAATCCTCTTTCTAAACCCACATTGTTCTCTCCAAGCAGGGGAATAAGGAACCAGGAATTCCGATTTACACCACAATTCAGCTAAATGTGTGTTTATTTTGTAGAAAATACGAACTTTTAAGAAAGTACGTTATGGAAGTTCTGGATTTAACTTAGAAGACACATTCGATGTGTCACAATCACCTTGTGAAGAGAACATCACTGCTGGGAAGGAAGAAGTGCGTTCCCTTTGTCCTGGCGGTCACAGGCTGTAAGGAGATGGCCCTGGGGGCCGGCCGACGAGTCTATAACCTCAGCAAATGGGAGTCCCAACTCTATCACCTCCCTGGCTGCAGGGTCATGGAAACATGATTACTACAACACACCCAAAGAACATCAAGCTTTCCGCATCGGGCCGTCCGCCTGTTACAAGCTCGGAGGCAATACCCATGCCATGAAATGTGTGCCGCCAATTACAGAAGCCAAAATCAAAACACATGCACCGCGCTTTGCTCGTCCCGTCAGGAGATGCTTCGAGGACAAGTTCAGAAGAATCAACCAACAAAGTCCTAAAAATAATAAGCAAAACTCAGATCCCAGGCAACGTTTGGCTTGCAACTCCCGAAATGGTTTAAACGTCTACTTAAAGCCAATGATAACACCTTACAACCAGCGGAATTGGAAATTAATTTAAAAAAGACACTCTGGGTTGATTTATCACATTAAAGGGTTTACCCCCCAAAATATATATTTGAAAATAAACAATGGACAAGGATGGACACCTAAAATTATGCAAGATCTATCTTTATTACACGCACACACACCAATGTATATCAAATCACGGGGATTCCAAAAACACACAGATCGGTTTCTTTTTCCTACATACTAATCAAAGTCTAAAATAACCCCTAATTGCAGGAACCGTCTAAAAGATGAGATCTTCTCCTATAGAAAAACAAAAATCTAAAATCGATGGCGCTATATGATTCAAAGAACAACCGTGCACGTGGACAGCTTTGTGCTCTGTTGATGTCCACCTTCTTCACGACAGAAGTGACCTGCACCTTCGATGTCTAGCATGTTCTTCTATCCTTCACCAGAGGAACGAGGACACCAGCAACATGCATTGATCTAAAACGTCAGCATTCCGTGACCAATATGGTGTCGGCTGGCCTGAGGGGCAATGATCAGGCATGACTGATCCACTTTCAGCCCCCCCAAGGGATAGGTACCGAATAGCCCTTAGTGATCAGAACCTATTCCCGATATCCTCCTACACCATCGAGATTTCCTTACAAAAGAAACGGGGTGTTTCATGTTGCGTTGACCTACTTGCTTCTTTAAGATTTCATTATACATTCTAGAAATCTTCTTAAGGTTTTCACAGCACAATATTTTTAGGGGGAAAAAATAAAAAATAAATGTTTGGGGTTTCCTGGTTAGAAAAGAATTAAAAGGCGTGTAAACACAATGTCCTACAGAATCTAGAATTAAGAATTAATAAGCATTATGTTTCTATATAAAAAAAAAATTAAAGACAACAAAAGCTTTATTTGACAATCTGCAATGGGTTATCAAATTTGCGGTTGCCATGGTCTTATAAATAATAATAAAAAAATTGGTTTCCATGGGGATTTTTCTTTATATCCAAAAGGAAGTCCCGGGCCGATATTCTGGACGGGACCTGTAAAATTGCGTTCTGGATAAATCGTGTGACATCATGTCTGGATAAATCGTGTGACATCATATCTTTTGAAAGATATGGCCGACGATGTAAGACTAAACATATTAAACAGTTTATTTCTTTGATCAGGTTGCGTGCGCACAAATATAATCTGATGAAATTCCTGTAATATTTTACAAACAGGTGGGAGATTTTTGGTTGAACCGGGAAACCAGGCGTTGCTGCCCCGGCCAGGAATGAACACGTGCTGCGTTTCTGCTGGAAGCAGACCCTCTCCTTACACAAATGGAAGCGAGCCGGGCTCTGTCTAGCGAGAAAGCGGAAACATCCTTGGAATGCACAGGAACATTTAGAACCTACAATACGAGCAATTAACAGATCAAAGTGGTAGCAGAGGGTAAAAGTAACCCTTTTGAACACTTCTAGGAAAGTATACTTTGTAGGCAAAAATGTTTTAATTAGTTTCTCCCTGGAATCCTTCAGACCCTAAATCCTTGAGGTTCTTAGCGTTCCAAAACGGAGGTCTTCAAAGATTCGTATCAACGCGTTTATAAAGCACCGAGCGATTTAGCGGATCTGTGACACTAAAGCAGGCAGTTGGATGGTGCAGGAAGCCATGTGTAAGGAATGCTGGGGAATTAAACTCATGAGCTGTTAATAGAAAGGATCATTTAAATTGTATCAAAATAGTTTTTTGTGTTTAAGGTCTTTAAACCTCCTGTTAAGGAACAACATTTTGCTCCTCGGCAGGTCGGAAAGCGCTTTCTTTCTTGATCACTGCTTCCTTAGAAGACGGACGCAGTAACGCGAAGCGTAAAAGGAAAAGACTTCTGCTGTGATATTCCTACGGATTCACAAATAAAGAGAGGCCACCATCACGTTGGTATTGTATGCCGAGGGAGGACATTTAAACATCTACAACATTAAAAGGTAAAGAGAAGGACGTCTCTGGGGACATCAGCACCCAGCCAAGTCCCCAGCGTGGAGTCAAGTTGTCTCCAACCCAAGAGCCTACCACATTTCCCCTTATTTTGTATTCTCTTTCCCAGACCAAAGCAGCCTTCCCATCATCATTGGCCAAGACCCCCATAAACACTGCTTTATGGCAGTAGCGGCTAACCTGTGGCTAGAGCTGGAATAATCAATCCTGAATTTAAGACCCAGAGAAAACATTCTTGAGCCAATTTATCTACACAGTCACGAGCTAGGAAGTGGTGGACCCGTATATATTAGCTTACAGACAGGAGAAAAATTTAACACCTGTACATTTTTTTGGAGGGCCATGTCTACTAAAACGATCAGCCGGCTGGAAAGCCAACGCTTAACCATTTCCATGGCATGGATCTTAAATAAAAATGAATTATACTGGGTCAGCTTGTAAGAACAACAAGCAGAGCTACTACCCGACAGCAAGCGCTTATGGCCAAATAATGAAACGTTGTATTCGCTTGAAGGAAGCAATTGCTTGCTTGGGGTTTGTAGAATTACCTGAGGAGGCCATGCTTGCCTCCCCAACACCTCCTGTGCAGGAATGCAAGGGAACGAGTTTTAGTCCAAAAGACTAAACAATGATTCACGCCGCTCTGGAATATGTCTTGATAGGAGCCAGCTGCAGCAAGTCTGGCAGATGGCATTAATGCGAGATCTGCACAGGACGGGAGAGAGATCTTCTCCAGAAAGGGTTAAAGGGAGGGCGGCTGGGCATGGTTCGCTTTCCTCTGTGTAATTATCAAACCAAACTTGTTTGACAACGCCAAAAATAATAAGTGGAATCGCGGTGCCAAGTAACTCGTGAGCCGCTGAGCACGTTTTCAGCCATCCGTCACATCTGGTTCTCTCATTTGCTCTTTATAAAAGGAACTTGGTATAGCAAAAGTATTTATTAGCTGCGGGTCCAGATCTTGGGAGACCATAACTACTACAACATCGAGGAAGAAACTCATTGTACGTTCACCGTTGATAAAAAGCTGGAACCCAAGGGTTGCCACAGCAGCGGGTTCACCAAAGCTTGAGTTGTGGCTACTTAGCCCAGCAATTCTAGATTTAAACCTTAATGATAAAGTAGCCAAATTTTAGGACTTTTACCGGCAGACACCTGCTTCGGAAACATGACCACAGCCTCAATCACAGGTGGTCACTCAGTTCTCCGTGGCTAATCCTTTAAGAAGAACACCGGGCAGGGAATGAAACTCTGAACTCAGAAGCGAGTGTTTGGTGGACTCGTCCATCAGAGGTCCATCACCTTTGGCCCCGGTACCAAGGGACCCCCTGCTTCTGGTGATAAGTTTTGTGAATACTAAAGAATATCCAGTTACACTAACCCATCACTCATGCTGGAGCATAACCTCTAATGACTATCACTTGTCACATCTAAGACAGGAATCTATTTGGCAAGAGTATACCATCAGAGACACAGATCAGGCACCATCAGGGCAAAATTGGATTTATCTACGAGGCTAGAAAACCTACTGTGTAAAGCTTAGCAGCAAAGTATAGAGACCCCTGAGGACCCAAAAGTTTACGTAACAAGATATATTTTTGGACAAATACAAATGTATCAATAATAAAAATAATAATAATACATCTGAAATGACAGCTCCTATAAAGCTGGAACGACACCTCCACCCATCACACTTCTGGTAAGCTTTAACGCTTTAACCTCTAACACCTAGCAGCCGCGGCGGAGGACGCAGCTTCTATATTACAGACTCCAGGTAAACACGTAATGCACAAACCACGTAACGTCATAAACCTCACGTCATATATCTCCTGCTGACCAAAGGACATGCGCGATGTACTCCCCCAACACCACCGGCTGTGCTAGAGTCCCAAGGGGTCTAGTGAGATCTCGCTTTGGCGTGTGCCGAAAGCACTCCCATTGATTTCGGAGGAACGATACAATAGACCACAGAGTAGGTGTTCTGCTGCAGCTCTAGAGCTGCAGCTTCTCCCCCAAAGTTAAATAATACATATTACAAATATACTATCCCTGTTATTATTTGTGTTATATAGCACCATCAAATTCCATAGCGCTGTACAATACTGTACAAAGCCCTGTAAGACAGAAGACATCAGAGCTAATGTATACCAGCATAGAAAGGCGATTACACTCAACCCTCTAGCAGCAGTTGGGTTCCTTGCAAACCCGGTGAATATTGAAATAGTGAATACTGATCCCATGGGAAAAAGGAGGTTAAGTTCCCGCGGGACCCTGCTCACCATTAACATTTTCATGTAAAAAATGGCTTATTTATTACACTATGATTTGTAATAAATGCATTTTTTAAACTGTTTCTTTGTATTAGTATAGTACGTAAAATTTTTGGTGCACCAATACTCACACTGTCGCTACTCATTCACTCCACGCACACACGCTTACAATCACAATGCAAAGAGGTAGAAATTGAGCATTCAGTAGGGACATTTCATTTGTTGCCATGGCAACTGCTCCACTTTCACTAGGTTGCACCGGAATTGCTCATTACACATAACCCGCTGTAGCGGTATGTTTTATCATTAGCAGAGAGGAGAACATCGCACGCTTTGTCACGTAGCAGAGATCTCGGTGAACCTGGTGTGATAATTGTGGTTAATAACCATTATTTAGCACGCTCTTAACCAGTTCAGTGCCAGAAGGGCATGTAAGCATAGAATGTGACGGCAGATAAGGGCCATCTGGACCGGATCGTCTGCCTTGTTTTCAGGCGGTTACAATGGGTCCGTTTCCTATCCGCTGGAACCGCAACATGACATACGAGGACATCGTAGATGTAGCCCTTTTCTCAACCACAGCTAACATTTTTAACCCTTTCAAGTTTTTTTTTTTTTTTTACAGCAGAGAGAGTGCATTGCACATATGTAACGGAGGAGGAGGGAGGGATGATTAAATGCGCCTGGCGTTTTGCCCTTCTACCTTGGGGGTCACCCCTCTCTCTCTCCTCTGTCGGTGGACATCTGCCTTCCACATGTTTTATTGATCAAAGGATGGATCGATGAATACTTGCTGCAGAGGAGACTTTGCTCCACGTGCTTCCTTTGGTGTGGAGTTTAACCCGTCTCCTGTGAGTTTTTGTTTATTGGTGCTCGGCTGGGATGCTGGGGGTTGTTCCTGGTCTGGGCGCAGAGTATGGAAACATCGCAGTTTGGATGGTGCAATTTTTCTTTACCGGGGGGAGAGGGATCATGTTTGCCCTTTTGCTATCAGAAAGCTGTGTGTTTTAAGCCAGTTAAAGCCTGTGTTGGAAGATCTTTCAGACAAAGCTTGAATTCTATGGACGGGGGGGGTTCAAAACATTCTTTCTGATGAAGAGGACACAGGCACCGAACAGCGGGGAAAAACCAGCCACACGGAATGGGAGTACAGCACGGAACACGAGACCCCTCCCCTTCATATAAAGACATACGACACGCAAGCGTCTTCATTAACGTAGACTGCAGGTGCCAAATTCACTCGGCGTCTTGCATGCTTTTTGATCGGGTTATTAATCTACGGAATAGCGCTGCTTAGATGGGGCAGGAGACGCTGCTTCTATATATACTAAGTCGAGCTGCTATTACGGGGCATTTAGGGTCCCATAACCGGACCCCTGATAAATCCGCTGCACCCACAGCAGGCCCCTTGTCATCAGGCCCCTGGTGACAGCTGTGTCAGGATCCACAACACCGAGGCCCAACGATAGCCCCTGACAGGGACGGGAACCTAACAGAGGACTTGGTGTATTGGTTAGATGAGGCGAGTGAGTAGCGGCCTACAGTGCAGAATAGGCATTAATTACCTTTAGATTAAATACACCAGCACTCAAAAGTTTGGGGTCACTCGGCTGTTTCCATGGGAAACAAGTACATGTTATTTTAATGGACAAAATATTTTCTTTAATAATAATAAAAAAAAAACCAGGACTAAGCAACCCTAAGCTTCTGAACGGTACAGAGTGCAGGATACAGGTTTGAATGTTTCCACAGGGAAGGCAGCACATTATTGGGGGCCACATGATGGAGGTCAGACCCCCACGAGGCAGATAGAAGGACTGCTCATAAAAACTATTGCATCTCAGTACTCATCCCCTGACCTTCCATAGATATCTAACCCAGAGTCTTACTAACGGCCTCCCAGTGCACACACAAGACTAGGGTCAGGCCTAGTGGCATATCAGTGACCCCTATGAGGCCAACACTAGCCTGGTCACGTGTGCCCTGCCCAAAACCGCGGCATGTTACATTCTGAGTGAATCCAATAAATATGCAGATCCTTACAGAAAACGTATAAAATAAAAACCACCGGCACCATGGGATACAAAGTAAGTAGCCGGCGACTGGTGTGGATGGGACACAAGATATAAAGTTAATGCCCGGGAGACGCGATATAAAGTTAGTGGCCTGGGTGGCCGGGAGACGCGACATATAACGTCCGTGGCCGGGAGACGCGACATATAACGTCCGTGGCCGGGGTAGACAGGGTATATGATATAAAGTTGGTGGCCGTGGTAGGCAGGGTATATGATATAAAGTTGGTGTCCGGGGTATATGATATAAAGTTGGCGGCCGGGGTATATGATATAAAGTTGGCGGCCGGGGTATATGATATAAAGTTGGCGGCCGGGGTATATGATATAAAGTTGGCGGCCGGGGTATATGATATAAAGTTGGCGGCCGGGGTATATGATATAAAGTTGGCGGCCGGGGTATATGATATAAAGTTGGTGGCCGTGGTATATGATATAAAGTTGGTGTCTGGGGTATATGATATAAAGTTGGTGGCCGTGGTAGGCAGGGTATATGATATAAAGTTGGTGGCCGTGGTAGGCAGGGTATATGATATAAAGTTGGTGGCCGTGGTAGGCAGGGTATATGATATAAAGTTGGTGTCCGGGGTATATGATATAAAGTTGGCGGCCGGGGTATATGATATAAAGTTGGCGGCCGGGGTATATGATATAAAGTTGGCGGCCGGGGTATATGATATAAAGTTGGCGGCCGGGGTATATGATATAAAGTTGGCGGCCGGGGTATATGATATAAAGTTGGCGGCCGGGGTATATGATATAAAGTTGGCGGCCGGGGTATATGATATAAAGTTGGCGGCCGGGGTATATGATATAAAGTTGGCGGCCGGGGTAGACAGGGCATATGATATAAAGTTAGTGGCCGTGGTAGACAGGGCATATGATATAAAGTTAGTGGCCATTGTAGACAGGGTATATGATATAAAGTTGGTGGCCGTGGTAGACAGGGTATATGATATAAAGTTAGTGGCCGGGGTATATGATATAAAGTTGGTGTCCGGGGTATATGATATAAAGTTGGTGTCCGGGGTATATGATATAAAGTTGGTGTCCGGGGTATATGATATAAAGCTGGTGTCCGGGGTATATGATATAAAGCTGGTGTCCGGGGTATATGATATAAAGCTGGTGTCCGGGGTATATGATATAAAGCTGGTGTCCGGGGTATATGATATAAAGCTGGTGTCCGGGGTATATGATATAAAGCTGGTGTCCAGGGTATATGATATAAAGCTGGTGTCCGGGGTATATGATATAAAGCTGGTGTCCGGGGTATATGATATAAAGCTGGTGTCCGGGGTATATGATATAAAGCTGGTGTCCAGGGTATATGATATAAAGTTGGCGGCCGGGGTATATGATATAAAGTTAGTGTCCGGGGTATATGATATAAAGCTGGTGTCCGGGGTATATGATATAAAGCTGGTGTCCGGGGTATATGATATAAAGCTGGTGTCCAGGGTATATGATATAAAGTTAGTGGCCGGTGTGGCTGGGATACATGACACGGGCAATAGCTAGCAGAGACACGGGAGAGCTCTCACCTTGTACACATCCCCGTAGGTTCCGCTGCCCACCCTCTGGATGAGCTCGAAGTCCTGCTGCGGGTTCTTGCGGAGGATGTCGGCGCTGGGCCGGAGCTCCATGGTGCGGGGTGGGGGTTGGCAGGATGCACACGGGCCGTGCAGCAGGGGACTCGAGTCCGCAGGATCCCGTGCGGCAGCTCACTGATCCCGGCTAGCGGAGAGGGGCTGAGCGCTGGAGAAGGCCGAGCATGGCTCCTGTCCCATTTCCTGCACACAGCACGGCAACAGTCACACGGGGCTGGTAGGGAGGGAGCTGAGCGGCTGCGGGAGCTCTCACTGCCCGGACACTGGAGGGAGGAGGGCGGCGGTTGAGCACCGCCTCCCCCTGGCTCCAACCCGCCCCCTGCCCGTCTCCCTGTACCCACCCCTGGGACAGCTCCTCACCCAGCCAGTGACAACATCTCACCTGAGAGCCCACTCAACTCACCCGCCCAGTGACAGCATCTCACCTGAGAGCCCACTCAACTCACCCAGCCAGTGGCAGATAGACCTGAGAGCACACTCAACTCACCCAATGATAGCACATCACCTGAGAGTCCACTCAACTCACCCGCCCAGTGACAGCATCTCACCTGAGAGCCCACTCAACTCACCCGCCCAGTGACAGCATCTCACCTGAGAGCCCACTCAACTCACCCAGCCAGTGGCAGATAGACCTGA
This sequence comes from Spea bombifrons, assembly GCF_027358695.1. Taxonomy (NCBI): domain Eukaryota; kingdom Metazoa; phylum Chordata; class Amphibia; order Anura; family Pelobatidae; genus Spea; species Spea bombifrons. Next base: position 1,266,792 of record NC_071095.1, on the reverse strand, counting down.
GAGCACACTCAACTCACCCAATGATAGCATATCACCTGAGAGCCCACTCAACTCACACACACAGTGACAGCATCTCAACTCACCCAGAGGCAGATGGACCTGAGACCTACAACCATCCTACCTCACCCACCCAAAGCACATGACCTCACCTGAGGCTTGGGGGTTTGCTGAACTCATCTAAGCTGTAGCACCTCCCTAGACATTTTGGAGTGTTGTCAGGGGTTCCTTAAGCTTATCCACCCTGGGGAAGTGGCCTCATCTGCCACCCCAGGTTCCTCACCTAATTCTTAAAGTTCCTTGAAGCCTAAAAGACTCCAAAGGTGACTCAGGTGTTCACCTTTACTCTGGTAAAGCTCACAAGTATACTCAGAACCCATAATGATGTGACTTGTCGTGAATATGGAAGCCAGCCATTTTTAATCAAGGTGAATTATTTTATGTTAAGGGGTAAGAAAGATTTCATACACACATACCGGTTGCCCCTGAGATTTTCTCCGATTTTGGAGCCGGTCCCCTCAGCGACTGATTTATTTAGATTTTGTTTTTAGGGAAAAGGTAATCGATTCTCCTTTAACATAAATCCTCTGGATTAAATCTACACAATAAAACTGGCACACAGAACAAACTTTGAAATGTACTTATACAGCAAAGTTTGAAAAAGTCGTGTCACCATAGCAACCAAAAGAAAGGTCCAATCTGCATGAATTTCCATTGGTTGCTATGGTGACCAGTTTTCAAGCTTTGAGGCAGAATAACTTTGTAAACATCACAATTGTTGTGTATTATATGGTTGTGGGGCATTGTGATAATGTCATACACAACAACAACGAAAGGATGGACCTGTTGGTCTCTCGAGGGGTGACACGTGAGATACATGTAGGTGTTACGTGACGCCTGTGTGTATGAATCAAGTGTTTAATCTTCAGCAAAATCCAATACTTGTATATTCAATGTATTCTAGAAAGATCAGCGTTGCCGAGGGCATCTAAGGTGACATCATTACTATTGTTAGCTGTTTATGACATTCGATGGGGTGGTGGTAAATGTTCCTTTTTTACACACATTTATATGGAGCTTAAATTGGGGATTTCATTGCCTTGGGGGATGTTTGCCAACTTAAATTAAGTCATGGCATAAATAAAAGGGCATTGTGTCTTCACATTCTGTTCTTGGGGTTGCTGTGATGTCACACTCTCTCTCATAATGTTGCAAAGCCAAACGGGAAAACTAGGAAGATTTAAAGGGATGGCCTCATGATCCCTTTAGAGGGGGCTAGCCAAGATGGCCGGTTGTGGCCTTGGCCCACCTGCCACACCAGGACAAAAGTATTTAGCAAGAGGAGCCAAGGTTCTGGTTGGACTCCTCTACACTGAGATGGTTGTGAAGGTTCTGCCAGATTCCTTTCACTTAGGCTGAAATATATCCATATTGGCCACTGAAAAGAAGACGGCACAGAAGAGAGCTTTCTTATAGAAGAGAATAATGTAAAATAATGCAAGCGGTGGCTGGGGCTATGATGTCACAACGTAATTTCCTGTATGGCTTTATTATCCAGCTGGCACCCACATATTGTGATGTCTCTTTACGCCTGCAACATGTGTACACTTCTCATAGCCCAAAAGCCAACTCTTAGTGAAGAAGACATTGTCCATGTGAGAGTGATGGAATTGATTGGGACAATATTCTATTGTTTACTATAGTAATCGCTTCTAATACATCCAATACTTGTATATTCAGTCCTTTGAGGACAATCCTGCCTAATGAAAAATGCTTTATCCTGGGCACCAATGGTTTTAATACACCTCTCTATTGTACTCTACACGTTGTATTAGTGTCCCAGGTATATGTTTCATGTTAAACATATTAATTACCAAAAATAGTTGGATTTTTATTCAGTTACTCCACCTAAAATGTTTGCTGAATATGCCCAGCCCTACACTACATTCATCATGTTATATTAGCAAACCCCCACCCATCGATACAATCAAGAGGCCTAAACACTAATTGTCACATTACTTCAACATCTACCGGTAATTGAAAAATTCCCTTTTGACCATATCAAACATGGCGCCACTTGAGCCTCTGGTCACGAGACATGTGACGTAGCAACGCGCTATAGCGCCGCAAAGCAACCTGCTCACGTGATGGTACTTCCGGGCACATCCTTGCCTTTAGGCTTCACATAACAGTCACGAGACCAAATCTACTTTGTATTATCTACATAAAGTTATTCAAAGAAAAAAGGATTACTCCGCATGCTTCTACGACCGCCTATCCGATTCATATTCGGCTGATACGGCCTTTTAACTGTCTGCGTAGTTTACGTAGCGCAGTTCGTACGATGCGTTCTTAGAATGTGTATGCTAATGAAATCTTTAGTCTAAATTCCTATATTTTATCTGGGCAAAACAGAAAAATATGCAAAGTCACATTAGCTTTTGGGGACCTCAGAGGTCTCTTCTTCAGCCGAAGAAAAACCTATGCGATTTTACATATTTTTCTGCGCCGGTACAATAGAAAGTAGCAGCTCCATCTTGTCTCGGGGAGATGTTCTATCCATTTTTCACACACTAGTGAAACATTCCCGGTTTGCTACATTCCATGCCTTCTGTAATCGGGTACCACCAGGTTTTATAACCTGTTTAGCCGAATTAATTTTTTGTAGGGCTCACAGCGCCACCTACTGGCTAGTACTTGTAATAAACAGTTGCCTGAGCAGCTTCCAATTTCCTTGGGTTGATTTGGTGACTGGGTTAGTAACCGAATTCCCCTGGATGCATGGAGTCCCCTCACATACCTCCCAAATGTCCCTTTTCAGGAGTGGCAGTCCCTTCTTTTGCTAGTGACCCCATGTACCTGTTGTCCAAGGACAGTCTCCTGAGCTGGACTTATTCTAGTTATTGTTTGTCCATAAAAATGCTTTAATGGTTTAAATGTCATCAATATACTGGGGAACTTCTGAGCTCCGGGTGCAGGATGCGGCCAGGACTGCCCACTGACATCAGCGCGTGGTCTTGTGATGTTAATGGGAGGTCCTGCTGCCATCAGTGGGCAGTCCTGCTGCCATCGGTGGGCATTCCCAATGAAGTCAGTGGCATTCCTGACATTGTGGGAAACACCCCCATTTAAAGGGGAAATTGAGCAGGGCGTGTGCCGGAGGATTCCTGCGACCCAGAGGGTTCGGGTGTTGACCCGGAGAACCGGTGCTTCACCTGGAGCTCTCCAGGTTAAACTTGAAGAGTTCCGAGGTATGGTCATCAAACATATCTACGACTTTTTGTTACCGCTTCGCTTCATGGCAAATGACATAATAGTACGTCCCCAAATCCCAGCAGTTGCTGTCGGAGGCTGTACTATTATGTCTCATCACTTTAAGGGCTAAATCCCTGCCGATTCACAGGAGACCGGATTGTTAGTTGACAGCATGGTCTTGAGTAGCCACGTCACCCTAGCCTGGTCTCCCCCTTTTTAGCTAAGCGATTTAATGTCAGAACACTCAAAATGAAGTTGGAATACTGCAGACGGATTCACAGAGAAAGAGAGGCGAACAAAGGCTTCTTTTTCTCCGCACAGTTGTCTGCAATATTGTGGCTTCTTGGCGTACATCCACAAAAGGGTGGAGCCGCGGCACTAACAAGCTGTTTGGGCACAAATCTGGAACTGACAAGCTGTATAGGCAGAAAGAATGGTACTGTCAATCCCTTTGGGGGCAAAGATGGCACTGACAAGCTGTTTGGGGACAAAGGTGGCACAGACAAGCTGTTTGAGGACAAAGGTGGCATTGACAAACTGCTTAGAGGCAATGATGGCACTGACAAGATGATTGGGCATAAATGTAGCACAGACAGGCTGTTTGGGGCTCAAAGATGGTAGTGTGGAATGTGGGTGACATGTTATTTGGTGGTATCAAGTCAACGCTTTATAACCAAACTTAGGAAAATGTCTGTACTCAGACACCAGCAGGCCACACTAGCCATTTGACATACCGGGCAAATGCATGGTGGGCCACTAGCTGAGCCACACACTCACCCTCCTCAGCGGCATACCGGGTGCTGCAGCGTGCCGCCAGCAGCTAGATATGCCCGGCCACATGTTACATGAGCAGAAAAACGTAACGTGTAGCCATGCATATCCAGCCATCCTGTTACGTCATCAGGCGGCCGCTGGCCATAACGTGTCAGGCCCACCCGCCCTGGACAGCAGTATTTATGACAAGGCTCGTGGAAGTCGTTGCCTCCCGTGGGGCTTTTGGGCAAATCTGTTACAAAGCCTCAAAGTTCCTAGCTGGGTCTCTTAGGCAGGGACTTCTTTACAGTCTGTCAATATAATAAAAACATATGAAACGTGTTTGTTGAAAGGGGCTGCCGTGGAGGAGACACAAGTCATGACAACACATAAGAGCTACGATTTGTTTCAGAACCATATGGCAACTTCTGCTGGGATCATTAGGGCCCAGGGGCCACCAGTTGGGCAACAATGTGTTGCAGTCCTGCACTTATCCCTCTGTTCATGTCCCTGTGTGTATTTGTACCCTGCGTGTGTTATTGTGTCAGGGATACAAAACCATTGCCACTGTTCGTCTGATAATCTTGTGTTATGAATGTATTTTGCCCTGTGTGTTCTGTTTATTTTGTCACTGATATAAATGTGTTTTTCTCTCTTTGTGTGTTGAATTTTTGTGTGTTGTGTTATGAATGTTGTGTTGTGAATGTTTTGTGTGTGTTATGCATGTTTTGTATGTGTGTTGAATGTTTGTGTGTGTTGCATTATGAATGTTTTGTGTCTGTGTTTTGTGTGTTGTTATTAATGTTTGTTTTGTGTGTGTTGTGAATGTTTTGTGTGTGTTATGCATGTTTTGCATGTGTGTTGAATTTTTGTGTGTGTTGTGTTATGATTGTTGTGTTGTGAATGTTTTGTGTCTGTGTTGTTGTGAATGTTTTGTGTGTGTTGTGTTATGAATGTTGTGTTTGTGTGTGTTTTGTGTTGTTACGAATGTGTTTTGTGTTTCTGTCTGTCAGGGATCCCTCCTCCTCCTCCTGGCAGCGCCACCCCTTGTACTGAGTCACGTGACTCCTCCTCCTGCATCTCTCATCCTGCAGGACCAAAAGCTCCATCAGCAAAGCCTCACCCTGAGCATGGCCAGGAACCGCAAGGAGAGGAACAGCTGGGGTGAGTGTGAGCGGCCGCCGAGCAGGCAGGGGGTATACATCTGCCCCAGCCCGGGGCATCTCCCCCACACTCACTGATACAACTAAGCTTATTTACCAAAGGCCAGGGGCTAATGGGCAACTAGATGGCCACTTGTAGAAACAGCATGAAGCCATTCTATGTTCATTAATACCACAGGGGACCCAATTAGTGTAGCGCAGTGAGATGTCAGCTGCTGCAGAACCTCTTAGACTGTTCTGAGGACCATTCACATACTGAGTCACACACATGATTTGTAGCATGTAAAGGGCTTATTGATACCAGATCCTTACACAATAACACAGATCACAGGAGATGCGCCCACCCATCGCCCCGGATACACCCTGCCCTTTATGGAGCCGTCTTTATCATCAAAGAGCCCGTTACCCCCCATAATGAATCAAGTGCTTTATAACAGCAGAACAACAGCTCATGATAAAGAAACGTATTGCTTATTAGCCTCATAGAGCTCGGTGACTTGAACGGCATTTCATTGGTTGCTATAGCGACTGCGTCACTCTTACCACTCTCAATACTTAACCCTACGTAGTGGCTTATGGTTGCTGCATCTTTCTAGAATGACTTCTACAGACTTAGACGGCTCCCCGATCTCCGGCACCTGTAGGAAAAATCCGGATCATGAATCGTTATTCCCATTAGTACATTGGAAGCATAAACCGCACCTTAATTCCCCATCATCATCTGATGGCCATGTTGCCTCTCTTACCACGGCAGCTGATTTGCCCCGAGCTTCCTGCTGCTGGCCACACCTGTAAGGAAAACCATTGTCCGTGGGCACTGCGTGGAGTTCCACTCACTGATTACCTTCCTATAATGCCGATATTCTTCATACAGGAAGGTTTGGGGATAAGGAATGCGCTTCCAGATGCCTCCTGCGATTGTTCTTTGTCGCAATCCGAGATGCCAGGACCTCGATCACACAGCTTCCGATTGTAATTACGGGGTTAAAAAAAAATCCATTAAAGCCGCTGCGCTAAAATTGCATGTAGCGCTACAGCGCAAGGCCGTTCCCTGATCTCATCCTTATAAATAATGCGTTCTCTTTATAACAAAACGGCCAAAGATTACATCAGAAACATCGTGGAGAAAGCAACAATTTAGTTTTGAATTTAGGCTCTTGTCTGACATCATTATTTTTATTATTATTATTATCTTTTATTTATATTGCGCCAACAATATACGCAGCGCTTGATACAATAGATATATTCAAGGGGTCTGACAAGACGAGAATTGTCAGACTAAGACAAACCGATACCTTAGGTGGAGAGAGCTCGGCTCACAAGCTTACAATCCCGACTGTGAATCTATATAAAGTTATGGAGGAAGATGGTTTGTTTGCAGCATTAAATTCACTTATTAAATAATACCTTTAATCAAGGAGATTTCCGTCAGTGGCTGCGGTCCCAAGATTTCATTTCTACTCCTAAAACATCTTTCTGTTGCGGTTTCTCAGCCTATAGACGGTAGACAGAAAGACTATTAATTGGTTATTATATCTATAAACACCATATGGACAAAAGTATTGGGACACCCTACCATCGCTCTTTGTGAACAGCCTTCCCTGCAAAGGTGGGACCAACGTCATAAAATCCCCTTTTGGTGTAATGGCCAGATGTCCCAATACTTTAGTCCATGTAGTGTATGAATGTATATGTGCATATATATATAAATATACAGTACCATTCTAAAGTTTGGGGTCACTTGGAAATGCCCTTGTTTTTTAAGGGAAAGCACATTTTATCCATTAAAATAACATGACATGGATCAGAAATCCAGCCCAGACGGTGTTAATGTTGTAAATGACTATTTCAGCCAGAAACAGCTGATTTTTTAATGAAATGTCTTCATAGGCGTACAGAGGCTCTTTATCACACCCATCACTCCTGTGTTCCGATGGCATGTTGGGTCCATTAATATACATTCCAATTCTAAAATCTAACAATAATGATTGATTTGGTTTGATTGTGTATAGCGAGTATTCCAAATGTTCTGGGTTATTCAGACCATGTTCTGATCGGGAACACTTATATGCAGATATGGATGGATTGCTGCGCTCTCCTGCATATTGCTTAATTGTTCCTCCGCCATCATAGAGCCTTTCCCCACCACAATGCTGAGCGCCGTGTTCCTTGCCACTTAATATCGGCTGTCTAGCCTGGCAGCGTCTCTAAGGATTCTGGTGTTTCTACTTTGCCACAGGTGGATTTTCCGATAGGAACTATGACTGGAGTTCTGAAGATGAGGAATATGAGAAGAAGGCTCATCCAGTGCAGGTCCTTGTTGTCAAGGATGACCACTCGTTCGAGCTGGACGAGGGAGCCTTAAATCGCATCTTACTGTCCGAAGCCGTTAGAGATAAAGAGGTTGTTGCTGTGTCTGTGGCCGGCGCGTTTCGAAAAGGAAAATCATTCCTTATGGACTTCATGCTGCGATACATGTACAAAACGGTACGGGGGGTTCTAAAGCCTTTACGGCATATATCAGCGGGGCAAAGTTTGGGGTGTTAGAAGGGTGCCGAGGAATCAACAGGGGCAATTAAATTCAAATAGAATATGCTGTTGCATTTTTCCTAAAATTACTTAACGCCATAAACCCCAACTTAAACTTGTGTATTTTTCTGCATATATTACGGTATATAGAGAGGAATTCATAGTTAACAAAAAAAACCTGATGTTTTTACCCAATTTGTCACAAATGTGTCATAGTCACTGTTCTCATCTGGGAATTAATGAAAAATATAGTATTTATGCCAATTGTCAAACATGATGGATAAAGCTACCTTACGGGAGATTGTATTAAAAAAACAACACTTCTGTGATCTAAATTACCGATTAAAGCTCTTTACGCTAACCTTGTCTTTCTCCACCGCACAATCAATAACGTCCAAAACGCCATTTTTTGCGGGTTTGGGGTTTTTGCCCCAGTCTCGGCATAAAGGGGCAGATTCTTCGGGGGTCACACAGTCATCTGAGCATTCTGATTGGTGCTTTCCTCACTGGTACCTTACAACTGAAACACCTGCTTGAATGCAGATGATTTCATGCAGAATATTTGTTACCCCCGACAAGTGATGAGTTCCAGAAGAACTGTTGTTAGAACACTTTGGTTGCCACCATTAGCAAGTCATTTTTGCCATAAAGTTGGCCATTTTTGCTAATAAATACATAGATTGGCAGAAAAAAAGAACCAATTGGCCCATCTAGTCACTTTTTACTTATTAATTCTTTCCACCTTCTACCTTTAAATCATGTCCTCTAAAGCTGGGAAGACTCGTTTTATTTTAATGACCAATCAGACTAATTGCTTATTATTAATCAGTCATTTAATTTCTTATGTTTCTATTTTTTTAAGGAACCTGTTGACTGGCTCGGGGATTATAATGAGCCACTTTCGGGTTTTTCGTGGAGGGGAGGTTCTGAGCGAGAGACCACGGGAATCCAGATCTGGAGTGAAGTCTTCCTGGTGGACAAACCTGAAGGGAATAAGGTACCAATAATCTGCGCCTTTCATCTATAGATAGTGTACAATATCTTAACCAATATATCGGGGTGACTTAACACACGCACCTCTCAAAATAAAATAAATATTCTATTATCTATAGAAAATATATGTGTATAGGGAATACATTATGTTCCCCATCCACATATGTCCACCTTTTACAAGTTATTCCTTTTAATGTGCAATTTTCTGCTTGAGCTTATTAGATATGTTACTCACATTGGTAGAATTTCTTGGAATTAAGACAAAAGGTTACCAGATATTTGGTTTACAAGTTTGGTGGATCTCCTGTATTTGTACCTATTGGTGTTTCAGATGCAAACCAATTTCTGTATCGTTCCCGTTGACTTTCTGGTTTTTTTTTTCTGATATTAATCATTTTGAACAAAACTTTAGGAAAAACGTGAAATGTGAATGTCAGTAGTGAGGATTTAGTAACAGCTGTTGTACTCCTGTTTGGCCTGCAGGTGGCGGTGTTACTAATGGACACTCAGGGGACATTTGATAGCCAGTCTACCCTAAGAGACTCAGCCACGGTGTTTGCTCTCAGTACCATGATCAGCTCCATACAGGTATGACGACCATAGGGCTATGGCACCCTGAAAGATAGCTGGCGTCCTCCCTTTAAGTAAGAGGGTAACACGTCAGTCAAGCTGTTAACGGTTCTGTATCTGCCAGGACAGTCCATGTACATGTAAGAAGGTGTTGGGCATGGGGCATTTTGTGATGGTCACATCATCGTCACCCACATAATGTGGACAGAGAACATCCCAGGCATGCGGGACCAGGGGTCTCCTGTTCTCTCCGCATGGAGAGAGAGGGGATGGCGCAAGACTGGAGAGAAGAACCCTCAATGGGGGGAGAAAGGGGCAGTAAGTAGACAGACCCAGGCGGGTAACTGCAATAGTACATCAGATATATCAGTTATGGCCTGGAAATTGCCTCCAGAGAAAACAAGAGCAGGTTCCTTAATTACTAACTATCCTAAAATATTTTTTCGACAACCATGCAAAGGCTATCAACCTCCAGCCAGAGGACAAACAACAGACAATTGCTCAAATGAAATGCATGGGTCTGGAGGATAACATACATTATATTTATAGCCCATGTGGCCAGATGGTGGAAAGGGGCAATTCCCCGGTCAGATTGGAATACTGGCAAAGCCCTGTAGGTCCTTGTTTCTAATACAGAGAAGGTGGTCGTAACTTATATTACATACATGAAACGAGCTGCATCTGTGTGACGCAGAACACATCTAAAATTACATTACTGTAGAGAAAAATGCTGCTATACAAGGAACAAAAGACTGCGTTTAGTGGCTGAGTGGTGTTTGGTAGCTGAGGTTAGACATTTGGGTCAACCCGAGAGAGTTTCTCCTGCGTAGTACATCCGTGAGATGGCTTGTGAAAATGTAACTGTGCATTATGCAGGGCTAACACGACAGAAACATGCCAACGCTGTCAGTTTATGGTAAAATTGGTGAAATTAAATTCACTCACTAAATCCTAAGACCTATGGGCTCTCTACCTATCTCTGCTTCCTTGGAAAGGTCGAGGCTTCTGTCTGTCACTATTGAAATAACGTAAAAACTAGGGCGTTTTGCCCTTTCTATATTGATTGATGCCTCTACCACTATGGAATGTTACTTAAATGAAATGGTATATATATAGTAATCACAATCCAGTTACCTGCTTCTTACTTTCTTTTCTATAATAAAGGTGTATAATTTGTCCCAGAATGTGCAAGAGGATGATCTGCAGCACTTACAGGTAATCAACCAAGATAAAAATGAATACTGCAAACTCTTGGTACCTTCAGAATCTAACGTTCTGTCCGCAAGGGCCTAGTGTAGAGGAGTTCCACAAATAAAGTGACAGATCTCTTTAAAACACTTCCTTTTACTTTGGCAAATTAGCCTATATATATATAAGTTCATATATAAACTATACAAGAAATATAAAAAAATATTATTTGATTTTTTTATGAATTGTTTGCAATGATATAAAACAGCTTCATAACGTGCATCATAATTAAAAAAAAGTTTAAGGTGTAACATTTTACAGAATGGTTTATTATTTGCACTTAATAATTTCACAACTAAAAAACTTTAATATCATTTGAAACTTTGTGGTTTTGGTCCATGCAAGTGTATTTATTTCTTTTATGATCAGGCTAGGTTTATTTTTAAGGGTACTACATGGGTTTGAGTCTTTGCACCCCCTACAATATAAGACGATAAGGGTCTTGACTATGAACTCACATACCCTATGTTTTCTCTCCCAATCCAGCTGTTCACAGAGTATGGCAGGCTGGCCATGGAAGAGACCTTCCTAAAACCATTCCAGGTAATTAATGAGGGCGATATTTGTAACATATTCCCACTGTGCAACAGATGTACGGAGTTATTACATAGCTTTAGAATAACAGCATGATTTGGTAGCTGGACTACTGCATCCAATACAAAGCAGTGTATTAGCAATTGTAATCCCTGTTTTAGCCAGCAGATGGCAGTATTCTATGCTAATAATCAATGGAACATCAGCTGTATTGGAAGCTCTTGTGTTAAACTGGATTTGGTGCCTAAAACAAATATCGCGCTAATGCTGATAACCATATTAGCATTTCTTTAAGTAGGTACGATAAATCAGGTCTTATTTATAAACAACAATCCTGGGGCAAAGTTCTAAACGTGTAGCAGTCACCATGGAAAACCAGTGGATCATTTCTGATGACGGCTATCGGTCTAGCGTTTTGCTGTAAAATTGCATGGTGCAAATATGAGTCATTGTGATGAACGTCTGTATTTTATCAGAAGAATTAATTCCTTGCGTATGTTTTGATACAGTAATTAACCAGTGTGTTTATTTTTGAGAGTTCTGCACAACTCGAGAGTTCTGCGCAATTTGGGGGGCCCAGACTACTCCTACACAGGGTCCTTGGCAGTCATTAATCTTAGGGCATTGTCAGCTTAGCCCTTGTTACAGAAATGTTGCTGGAGCTGCTGGAGCGGTCATGGTCCCCCATTAGGCTGTTCCTGGAACCAGCATCTCTCTGGTTCCTTAATCATGAATAAAATGTTTTGCTTTACTTAGTGATTATCTGAACATGTGATTCACCGGACGTATAGATCAATGTATGACCTCCCTTACTAGCTATTAAATAGTTAACATAACTATCAGTGTTTTACTCCTCGGCACCCAGAAGACGCCCGTTCTGTCTCTAGCAGATGATGTTGCATCCTTCCGTGTGACCCTGTTTATCCTATAGGTTTATTTTAATGTACAATAAGGAGGATCTATTTTTGGGATTTCCTGAACATCAGCAGTGGGGGTTTGTTTTGTTGACAGCCGAGGGGAAGAAAAATAACAGAGGGTTCTTTCTGCTATATATCAAATGGGGAATTCATTGATTATTGAATGCCATTTCTGTAAGTCCTCATTCAGCACAGTAAACACGCAAACTGCGGATCAGAGCTTCTCTCCGTAAACATTCTGGAGACCAATGCCTTCTGCTGACTCCATGCTCTCGAGCAGACTTTGACATTGTTGCTCTATGGCCAGATTCCCGTCACTGGGATAGAAGGACTCCAGCTGTACTCCCCTTACCCTGGCCAAAGAAAACAACACATTATTAAGTTCAGCCGTTGCCTACAGCTCACTCGCTTCCTCTCCATAGTGAATAGTTGGGTGGCTGTAAAGCGCTAGCGGCGGCTGGGCTTGAAACCGGTTTTTTTTTAATGCCACGTCTAATTGGATTGCAGACCGTGTGTTGCGCTTCGATCTTTGCAGAGCTGGCACCATTCAACTCAGAGGGCAAGTCCATGTAAAAAAGCAGCACGATGCGCATAGCCCAGTCCTGTCCGTAAAAAATGTAGAAAAAAAAATAGAAAATCATTGTAGGAGCACAGAAAGCATCAAGTCAGGATGTAAATGCTGCCTTGTTACCCTAAACGTCCTGGTGGCTGGGTGTGGAATTGTCGGCTTCTACCCCATCCTGGGAGGCCTGGAGAATTTCTTCATACTCTGTTTGGACATTTGTCATGTATTCTTCACTAATTCCTGGCAAAAAGGGGGGAAATAGCTAGAAGGAAATAACGATGTCACAAATCTGTTTTATTTATGTAAAGGAGGATTAGGATGTGCAGGAGATGGTCAGCGTCACACCGAGCTGCATGTTTCTCATTACAAATTGATCTGGAATTCTTCCCAGACTCCTTCCCAGGTTCCTTGCATATGCTCAGCTGCAAAACGTCTCTAAAAATACTTAGCTGGGCATAAAATTCAAGAGGAAGCTCTTTAGTTAGATAAATGTAACTTTTTACAAACAACCAGCGGTTCTCTGAATTCTTCTCATTGCTGTGAATATATTCACTAACAAGCAAGTCCAATCCAGCCCCGGCGCTTTACTTCTGGTGGTCGACTGATGACGTCCGAGCGGCCAACAGCTGGGAACGCACCGACGCACAATCATATCAGCCGCTCGCATAACGTGCGGACCGGGGATATCCAGCCGCTGGATGCAGGCTGTCGCACCTGAGATGCCTCTAGAGCTGGTGTGCCAGGTGGCCAGTCCAGGCCTGGTTCTAGCCATAGAGTTAATTCAAAGTCACTTTAAAGAAAGACCAATCGACAACAATCAGCAAGTTAACGACAGGGGAGAGATAACTTAGTGGGGCGGATAAATATGCAGCCCCTGAGAACAGGACGGACACATTGCTGCTCCCATATTTTATGATGAGGGGTTCTAATACATCTATGTATTGCTTATTTAAATCTGAGAACATAAACACGAGTTTATTCAGCGTAAGAAATTGTAAAATGCAGTATTTGGCTAAAGTGACCAATCAGCTTTACAACGAGAGAAAACAATCTATGAATGTGTTTATACGTGTGATGTCACGCACTGATGGTAACGATGATCTCATTATTAAATGTTGTGCCTATTTTTTTTTTCCAGTCCCTGAATTTTCTTGTTCGTGACTGGAGTTTCCCATACGAATTCCCTTACGGAGCTGATGGAGGTGCCAAGTTCTTGGAGAAGCGTCTAAAGGTTTGTGGACTCCTATCTACATAAGGTAGAAAATGTATGCTTGTGTGTGTGTGTGTGTGTGTAACACAGCCAAAGCTACACATATACCTTAAATAAGTAAACAAGGGAGTGAACTTCCAGAAGTCCACGTCTACGGGAAGACGTTTAATCCTAATATTTCAAAATCCCCAGCCGAGATATTGGTCAACAATAGCAAATTTACAAACCCTTTGAGTGATCAGAAATGTAAATATACGTTATATATATATATATATATATATATATAGACAAAGAAATATGTATTATATATTTCTGCCTCCTTATATATATATAAAACTTCTATTTAATTTACAAAATGCTAGACCTATACACACTAGTATATATTACATTATATATAATATATATATATATATATATTAGCAAAATAACAGTGTTTGGGGGTTTCCAAAGTGCCGCAAACCAGCAGAAGACCAATAGTCAACAATTTTGGGATTCCCTATGACCCGCTCAGACTTACCACACCTTTTCTGTTGGAAGCTTTTGGGACCACATTCTCTATTTGTAATGTCCCTGCATTATGGACCTGAAATATGACATCATACCTTGTGCACTCAGACAGTGATGGCTCCCTGCTCCAACATTAGGTCATCAGTGAAGGGTGCGGGGGGAGCTTGAAGCCTCTGGGTCTTCTAAGACTTTGGGTCTTCTATACAGTTGGCCACTGCTTTAAAGTAGCAGACATCACTATGCCACAGATCCATATTAATGTTTGAGAGAACTATTAATTGTTCCTGTGTGTAATATTTTGGTCGGGTTGTTTCAGGTCTCGGAGAACCAGCACGAAGAGCTGCAGAATGTCAGAAAACACATCCATTCCTGTTTTACAAACATCTCCTGCTTTCTCCTGCCCCATCCGGGGCTCACCGTGGCTACCAATCCAAACTTTGATGGGAAACTTAAAGGTTTGTCATTTTAAAAGTAAATAGCTGTCACCGTCTAACGCCATCATGGCCACGCACCACGTGGATTGTGTTATTACCGACTATAAAGGATTTCAATTAAATCTTAAGGTGCTTCTTTCCCATGTAGATCGTCCTTGACGGAGTCATTCCCACGTAACGTTTCTGTTGGTATTTTTATAAAACACTCTTGGAAGCCGTTGCAAGCGCGGAGGTTTTATTGTCGTTTCGATTGGTTGACGGGAGTATCGTATAAGTTCGGCGCCTGGCTTCCCGAGGCTGATTTTAAAGCCGGTTTGGGAGTTGGTTATACAGACACTCCGCATTGCAGACCTCTGAAATTTGTTTACACAGCCTTGACAAAAACCTACTTTTAGCTCATTTTGTTCCATTAAATGTCATTCTTGTCAGTCATGCGATATGTTGGGTCAATTCCCTGCAGGTTCTTTATGGCAATGAAGTCTGTTCTTCCATAGACTTAGATTAGTCAGAGTGTCCGACTAGGCAACAGAGACTGAACAACTCTACTAAGGCTAAGATAACAGTGCTAGAACACATCTGTTTATTATTATATTTATTGTTTTATATAGCGCCATTATATTCCATAGCGCTGTACAATGGGTAGACAGGACATAAGTAGTACATAACATAACAATTTGCCTCACAGAAACAGGTCAGTAGGGCCCTGCTCAAACGAGCTTACAATCTAGCTGAAAACATATTATGCAAAAATTGTTTTATATACAAAATAGCACAATATGGGATAGACATAGGTCTATCCCCAGTGCTGGTCTTAGTACTAGGCGGGCCAGGCAATGCCCTGGTGCATACTGAGGCACATGACAGATAGAACAATAGATACATCGATTGTCAGTGTATAGTGTTACAATGAGTGTGTGAGGGTTAGAGTGAATAAGTGTGTGTGTCAATATATAGTGTTTAAATGTGTTTGTGTGGAGTTGTCAGGGTACGGTGCTAGAGTGTGTGCGCTAACGTACAGTGTATGGTGTCAGACCAAGTGCGTGTTAGAATATATTGTTACAGAATTAGAGCTAGGGAGGTGGTGCGCAGAGTGACATGTAGAGCACTGAAGAAGCCGTACAGAGTAGGGGCAGAGCAGTTATTTCCCATGCCTGGGTGTGATGGACCGCGTGTACTCAGCTGCCCCTGCATAGAAAATAGCCAAAGCTATTCTGAGTCTAAGACGAGCCCGATGACTGATAAATGTTTGAGTCTTTACATCAGGAAAAAAAACGGGAAGACCATATAGGCTGACTGGTTCGTATGTGCCGTCACATTCAAGGTTTCCATGTTAAGTTTAGTAATTATGTTACGTATTACGACCATTGCTCTTTACAAGTTTTTCTTTTTTCCCCATTTCAGAAATAGATGAAGAATTTATAAAGAACCTAAAAGTGTTTATCCCTTGGCTTCTGAGCCCAGAACATCTCGATGTTAAAGAAATCAACGGGAATAAGATAACTTGCCGAGGCCTGGTGGAGTACTTCAAGGTATTTACACTTGCTGAGTTTTCAGATTAAGCGTTGCTACCGCTTTCTAGATGAAACCACTGGATTTACCTGGAAACATGCCCTGTAAAATACCATTTAGCTGACATGCTGCTTACGTTTCAAGGTCCTGATTTGGTTTTCAAATCCGAATCAGCAACAGTCTACAGATTAATAAAAAAAAAATAAAAAAAAAATCTAGTATTTTTCAAATTATATATATATATAAGCAATGAATCCACTATACAACCAAAATCTTAATTTTTTTCTCACTTCTGAACAGATGGTTACTAAAAGCTGCATTAGATCACAATTGGCAGCCCCCATATTGTGCGTAGATCACCTGATTCCGGCCTTACTGCCAAAGGCACAGAAAGAGAGGCTAGCGGCATTATCATCTGTTTGTTATTATTCAAGCAATGGTTGATATAGGAATAAACGTCCTGTATTCACTTCTAAACAGCAAGGCGCCAAAAAGCCAACACCTCTCTGGAAAGGATCCCATAATCCGCCAGAGAGGTCCACCCTGGAATACGTAATCTTGTTTTTAATTTATAAAATGTGCGCGGTGTCGGCTGGTTAGATAATGGTGGCCCATAATAACTAAGCAGTGCTAAAGAACATGTAATACGTTGGTCATCAGCAGGGACTTTCTTTAAAGCGTCATGGCATGAGCGCGGATTCTGCGACCTCAAAATATACATTTTCATTAGATCTTTTTTATTTTATATATTAGTACTTAACTTTGTAAACACAAAGTCCTTTTATGAAATAACATTGTTTCTCCCGGTGCTATGATTATCAGCAGTGCATATGGACAGTGTGTGTGTGTGTGTGTGTGTGTGTACACGTCTTGTTTGCTTTCTAACACGTGTTTTATTGAATCAACAGGCCTACATAAAGATTTATCAAGGAGAAGAATTACCACATCCAAAGTCAATGCTGCAGGTACAGCTGGCTCATTTCCTCTAACTCAGAACACATTTTGTCCCCCCCCCCCCCATGGTTTGTTAAACAGCCACAAACGGCTTGATTCTAAATTGCTGGGAAACATGAAAAACTCCAATAACTATTCGGTATCATTGGCTGACTTGGAAAGGGATTAGCAGGATTAGAAACAAAAGCATTTCTGTCTGGGTGACACATTATATAAGATACGGTTATCAAATTAATAAAACATGATTTTAGTTTGGGCTTGACTGGGATATAAAAGAATTGACTTGGATTTTTTCACCGTGACTATTTTATGAAGCCCAGGCCAGAAGTCCATCTGACAATCTGAGTGTCTAAGAGGTTTATCTAGGATTTGTTTCTCATAAAATCTGTCTTCATTCTTTGAAGGGTAACTGTTGCACCCCGCATTAGACCCCAATCCTAATTCCTAATACAACGGCTTTATAGACCCCTAACATGAGAGGCTCGTGCGCAGTTTGCCGAAACAATGCTGATAGAACCCAGGAAGCTTGGAACGTCGTCCTACTTCAACAGATTCCCAGTACAATCATACCCGAGGGATCATGGGAAATCGGGGGAAATTTCTATGAAACACCCTAACTATAAATGTGATGCTGGAAAATATAAATCTGAATCTGTTAAAAAGCATAGCATTCCATTCAAACGGTAATAGTGATGGGTGCTGTCCTTGCTTTCCTTTAAGGCTACTGCTGAAGCCAACAATCTTGCCGCTGTAGCAACCGCAAAAGACTTATACCATAAGAAAATGGAAGAGGTAAGAAATGGGGTGCTACACAAATAACAAGTATCAGAACGTTATCCTAGCAGCTATACGATGTATAATTATTGACCACTATACACGATAACTGCGATTTATTTTAATGGGTCTGCTTGTTCATAGAAATACAGGTAGTCACATCTGGCAAAAGGACTTGAAAGCCTATCAAAACCATTTGTGCTTCATGTTTTATGAAGTTGTTGGTCCTTAAAAGGGATCGCTTTTCTTATGGACCAAAACCCATTTTTGTATTCCAGCCGTTTAGTATACATGGCGGGTGGACATTCTATGCAGCAAATAACTCCTAGGGGATTGGGTTACCGCTAGTAAATATTTCCTATTTGAGTTACCATACAAACTCCAGACTCGCATCCTATGTACTCGCAGGTGTGTGGTGGCGACAGACCGTTTCTGGCCCCGACCGACCTACAGCATAAGCACCAGGAGCTAAAGGAGGAATCCGTGAAGCTGTTTCGTGGGGTAAAGAAAATGGGTGGAGAAGAATTCAGCCGCCGCTATCTACAGCAGCTGGAGAACGAGATCGACGACCTTTACGTCCAATACATAAAGCACAACGACAGCAAGAACATATTTCACGCCGCTCGCACGCCCGCTACTCTGTTTGTGGTGATATTTATCACTTACGTGTTGGCGGCCATCACGGGGTTCATCGGACTGGACATTATCGCCAGTCTATGCAACATGATAATGGGACTGACGCTAATCACCCTGTGCACATGGGCTTATATCAGATACTCTGGGGAATATAGAGAGCTGGGGGCAGTTATAGATCAAGTGGCTGCAGCTCTGTGGGACCAGGTAAGTCACATTTCGACTTTTCCATAATAACCATTATTCTCATTAAAAATTGCAGCGCCAGTAGTAAAGCTGTATTCTACCTTCCAAAAGGATTTTCACTGATTTTCCATCTAACAAATTAATACTAGAAACAGCCAAATTATAGTTAAACTTACAAATACTCAAGGCTCCCCAGTAGTTTAGGCTTTCAGGACATCTCCACATAACCTTTTGTCTTTGAAGTTTGCTGGGCACAGGTGGATGTGTAACGGGGGAAAAAACCTGTACTTCTCAGAGATATTCCGTCCCGTCAGGATTTTAATAACCGATACAATTACTAGTAATTCAGTTGCAATATAAATGGGGGGGGGGGTTATATTGCAATGCATTCCAACGATAGAACAATTGTTCTGCGTGCCAAAGGAAGAATGTTAGCCCTTCGCTTAGAGAGAGAGAGGATATTGTGCCCCATTTACTGTTTTTTTCTGTCTAAATCTCCCCCCGATGCTCCGTATAGAACAAACCAGTAGCTCTGTGCCCGTGGAGCCCATGTCGTATCGGCTTAGTGTGTTTGCCAAGTCAGCAGAACGCTACCATTTATTGTGGAAGGCAACATAGCACCCTGAATCCCCTCTGGCACGGAGCGAGATGCCGTAAGGGTTACGTTTATGTACAATGTTACATTGTACCTTTCTCATATTATTAACAATTAAGTTTGTTTACTTTAATTTGCAGGATAGCCACATTTTTACCAAAATAGTGTTGGTCTGTATACTGCGGTTAAGCTCCGCTTTTCAGGCCTCAGAACATTCCCTCGATAGTTGCAGGTCGCTAGTTCATATTTCTCATATAGGAAATTATAAACGCTTTACACTTCGGCAGAAGCAAAAAAAAAAATTTAATTGTTCATGTCATTTTTATAGAAAAATGTGTTTAAATATAACAAAAATAACTCACTTTTCCTCTTTTTATAACTTTTTCTGCTTAAAAAGGGAAGCACCAATGAGGTAAGTTAATATATAAAAAACACTAACAATATTTAGGTTAATACAAACAAAACAAAAACCTACCATCGCCTAAGCTTCATGTTTTGTGAATCCTTTTTTAATGAGTTAAGTGTTTGTATTCCATTTATTGCTATCATACTATATTCAGAATGTAGAAATTGGTTATTTTAAAGCGTTACTCAAACTACGTCAGGATAGATAATCATATTTTCCTGCTTTTTGTCTCTGAGGTTTATTTACTTTAGTGGAAGTTTGGAGGAGAGTTAGTGTTTTGGCATATTGGGGTTTATTCACTAAACAGGACTTTACAGGAGAGTTGTGGTTACTATACATTATGAAGAGCCTTGTATAATGTATAATTAAATCAATTAGGTTTCCGGACAGTCTCCTCTTCCTTTGAAGTGTGCATTATGCAGGCAACGTTCGGCCATTTTTGCTGCATTAATAATAGCAATGTGCGATTAGCTTTTAACACGCCCCGTGTTTATATTTTTCAGGCTCTATACAAACTATACAGCGCGGCGGCCACTCACAGACACTTGTACCATCACGCGTTCCCCGCACCCCAGACGGACTCTGCCGACGAGACAGAAAGGAAAAACATGTAAACCCCCGAGTAGGAACGAGACTCTCTGCTTAACGGTTACTAGACCCTTCAGGGGGATGGGAAAAAAAAAAGTTAACAAAATAAAATAAATGCATGTACGTTGGTGTACACTGATCATTAAGCATTGAATTATATATATATTTAAAGGAAATTATGGAACAAACATGTTCACTCAGAAAAGGTTTAGCTCTTGTGCACACACGGTGCATTCTCCTTCCACGTACCTGGGTACGCAAGAAAGCAAACAATGTGTTGGCGTTATGCGATCCGCGCTCCGACGGCTTTGTGATGGAATAAAAAAAAAGCATATTTGACTTACCCTTTGTACAGGCAATGCAAAGTATGCTAAGTATATCTGTTTATTACATTCCATTTAGTACGGTCGTTTAAAAGGGTTAATCCCATGAGACTGTCCGTTCTGTTACTGTTGCTGATGATATCTTCATTGTTCATCTATGTAAAAATTAAACATCACTGTAGAAGCAGATCATAGCATTAGTCCCGCCGTCCTTTCGCATCCTTATAACATTTATAATATAACCAATAACATTTCCATCTCATTATCACAATGGGAAACGATGTACCGTGCCAACCATTCACTATACTCTATACTCCAAATGATCAGGATAAAACGCGGCATTTTTACTCTATGGATATTCCATGAGATTATGAGGTCTTGAATTATAGAAGCTGGCATATGAGAAGGTCAGTGTGGAATTGAACTTTGTTCCCTATATAATATTCGGTAATACTATATTACTGCAGATTCATTCGCAGATATACACGGGACTGAAAATAGCGATGTTACAAAAAAAAGTATATACTTTCAATTAAAAAACAAAAAAACAATTTGGTTTAGAACAAAAGTATATTTAATAGTCAAAGCTTAAATCTCTGTAACATTATGGTATTTAAGAACCGATGGGTTTTTTTTTTTTGTAAATGCGGCTACAACCAAAAATACCGAAAAAGATAAAGGACTGGTTCCCCAAAGATACTTCTCAACAAAACCATAATCATCGCAAGCGTCAAGCTACATCGTCATCGAAAAAACAGCAGTTTGGAGTTTATTATAAATAAATATACATTGTTTATGTGACTGGGGCATCGTTACACCAAAAGTAAAACATGTTTCCCTTTCTTTAAATCAGAAAGCGTGTTCTGCAGCACCGTTCATGAAATGGTCTGTGCCGTAACGCCGTATAACCTTTGGAGATGGGTCACTATGTATGCTACCAATAAAACATTCTTTAATCACCACACCGCTGTCGTGCTATTATTTCCAGTATTAAGATGAGGTTTTGGAGCACTCAAGTTTAACCCACGAGAAGGGAGGTTCCTGCTAGTACGTATATATTTTTATTATTGATACCCCTAGGGCATTAATAGTGTATAGTGTTTTCCCAAAGTAGTGTTTTTTTTTTTTTACAGCTTTATGTTGAGCTTTTTGGATTGTGAGACATAGTCTGCTAAAGAAACCGGCGATGAGAATACGTTCATGTACCGTGTTGGTCAATGAAATACTCTGGGGGTTTAGTACAGTTTTAGGACCGCTGCGGTTCAAACGGTTTAGATTTAGAGAGACGCGAGGCTGAAGGGGCAGCACTGGCCAGCCTAGGAAAAGGAACAGAGGACAACAAATGGAAATATTTTAGTGTTTACTTTCTTCAGCTTATCAGAAAAAAAAATATATAAAACATAAAGTACATTCGTGGTACCAAATAAAATAAGATTTGTTAAAAACAAAAAAAAAAAGTGATAAGTTATCAGAAGTTCTTGTTGTGCTGGGCATACCACTGCTGTCTCTGTTTTCGCATCTCCACCTCGCCGATAAGCGCCTGTCTGTAGGCTTCGTAGAGCTTAACAATCCGTTCCAGTTCTTTCATGAAAAGTAATTTCAGCATTCCCTGGTAGGTGTCCAAATCTGCCAGCTGGAAGAGTTCCCACTTCAAAATGTGGTCATATCTGAAAGAAAAATATGTACATTGAGTTAAAGGAGAGTGCAGGAAGGGGCCGGGGAGGAAGAAGGTGACCGCGTCGAGCTGGGAGTATAAAAACCAACCTCTAGCAGAACATTTTAAAACGTTCCTGGCTTAAATGCTGCTAACACCAGAGCTTTAAACTAACTTTTAGTTTCTTATAGGAAACATACTATAGAAGCAGGTACAAGTCTAAGCGAGCTTTAATAAATGTATCCTGTGACTATTTTTAACCGCATTTCCAAGCTTGTAATGGGGTTTTATATGAACCATCATAAATAATCAGTCATAAGTTATCTTTCTTTACGCCAGATAGCCGGTACGCAACCTCTTGCAGGTCATTAGGAGCCAGCACAGGCAGCCCCCCCCCACACGTGCATCAATGAGCATTGGCCCCATGACCCTCTAGCCAGTTGACTGCTTTTCCTTCCTTGGACCACTTTTGACGGGGACCGACCACCGCAGAGCGGGAACCTCACAAGAGCTGCAGTTTTGGAGATTATCTGACCATCGCAATTTGGTCCTTGTCAGAGTCGCTCAGATCCTTACGCTGCCCAATTTTCCTGCTTCTAACATCAACTTTGAGGACGAAATGTTCACTTGCTGCCCAATATACCCCCAACCCCCCGACAGGCACCATGATAGCAATATTATCAGTGTTATTCCCTTCACCTGCCGCTGCTCATCATGTTACGGCTGATCGGTGTATATCATGATAATAGCTGGAGGATTACACAGCACTTACTACACAAAGGCTGGATAACCCTGTCTAGGAATAGCCCGCGAGGACGCCTTTATGATGGGTGTAACCACATATTTTAGAGAAAGAATTAAAACAAGGAGAAGAAAAATATACAATAAATTCCATCTGAATCCGGGGACATAAGTGTTTTTGGCAGAGCTTCCGATTTTTTTTCCTGGCCCGATGCCGTCCCATTATCTCATTCAGCCTGTTCTGAATGTATAATAGACAGAGGGCTCCTTTAGCGATACGGACACAATGTAAATAATGCCCGTGTTACAAAAGTTAATTTAGCTTTACATTGAGTACATATACTTTTGTAACAGTGATTGTGACACAAAAAAAAGCAGCTTGGGGAAAAAAGTTGAAGTTCATATAGTAGCAGAGAGGCAAGGGTTAAAAGTCACAGTCGCATGCATGGAAAGTACTACACATGCCTGACGTGAGGCTGGAACTATATATTGCCGACAATACTGAGCATTATGCGCTACTGGTGACTGAAGCACAGGCCACACATCATGAACATCGCCAGCACATCAGGAACGGCTTTATTCTTTAACCAATGAAACCACACAAAAAAAATAAATAATAATAATAATAATAATAATAATAAAAAAAAATTAAAAAAAGAGCAAAGAAAGGATCAAGCCAGAGCACAAATGCTGGCTGAAGACCTTGATAAGACCCAGTTGCCACGATACAGGCTGCCGGATAAAGTTGTCTGAGCAGTAAGGAAAGACAAAAACAATACCCAAGGCATAAAATAAAGCACTGAGTCCCAAAACAATTCCAATAGAACGGACGACAACAGAACCATGCGTCGTTTTATAACAGTGGGACGAGATAAAGAAACATTACAGATTAAGAGGATATGTTTGCCGACATTTATATCACAGCCTCTGTGTTCCAAGGTCTAGCGGGGAAATTTCATAGTTATTACTCAGACAGCTTCCAGAACCGGCTCTAGTATACAAACTTTCTGTGTAAACCTATTATGGGAAAAATATGATTTACGTTGTGCTTCTCCTTTAACAAAAAGCTATAAAAAAAACACAGAAATTTGCTGAAACATAACTATAATGTAATTATTATAATATAATTGTCTTATGCAGTATCCCATTTATAAAAAGGGATAAGATTTTTGGAAGAGGAGGAAATTCCTTAAATCAGAAACACAGCTGTTTGGAACGATCTAGGGCCTCCAAGCATTTCGGGGGGGAAAAACGCTTGTTTACAAAAACAAAGCAAAATGCACACGCAGGCCGGCTGAACATTTTTACAAGAGGGACACATTGGAATTTGCTTAATCATCAACTGAATAAGAAGAAAAAAACAAAACAAAAAAACTATAATCGAGAAGCAATTTAGGAGGCACATTACATTCCACAATTACGCATTCACTATTCCTCATTCCCTTTCAGAATAATTTTCTCAGTATAATTAGAGAACAAAGCTAGAAATATACAAAGTTACAGGAATGACAACCATGTCAAGCAATCAATCTGAAGCTGGGTACCGAGGGCATGCATGTGACTTGCAAACACAAAACTCAGAACAATAGAATTGTGGGTGACTTCTGGGGGGGGGGATACAAGACAATGCGGAATAAAAGCGGGGGGCTGCAATAAGACTGTTTGACCAGGTATCCCTCTTACATACCTGCCCTTTAAGGCATTAAAGACTCTGCACTTACTTAACAGGAGCTCGGGCATAAACTTGAAGCCAGTCGGGGATCTCGGCTGTATGATACGGGTTTGCTGGCACGAGCAGCGGCTGGCTTCTTTCAACTTGCTGAGGCTGGTAAGTTATCGGAGGAGGAAGAGGAGGCGGCTGATCATAGCGTGGAACGCTGCAAAAGGAGACAGAAACAAAGTTAGCGGAAGGTCGAGAGAGAGAAAGCTAAACTACAATCCAACCGTTTGATATTTCTTTAAATGTATGTTACATTGAAAATAAAGTAAAAGATGTAACATTTCCAACTGCAGTGAACAGTCACGCTTACCTATGGCATAGTTAGAGATTTAACAAAGTTGGATTGCAAGCTTTTTAAAAGTTACTTCTAGATAGAAGATAAAAGGGCGCTCGCCATTTTTTATTACTAGAATGTCTGATTTGTATAATATGCTTTCAGGCAGCTCCACATTAGCAACTTCGTGTGTTCTAGCTCTTGTTATTTTAGCCCCAACTAAAAGAAAATCTTTGGAGTATTATTTAGCCGTAAAAAATGGGTACGGCGATTGAGCAGGCAAAGTCACACAGACGAAGAGGCTGCAGTTACCGAAGGTTTGTGTCAGGGCTATCCTACTATATACTATAACCGTACCATACTGCATTTAACACTCAAGGAGAACAAATATCTTCACGCGACATCCCCTTCAAAAGCTATCCTTATACATGTAGTATAGAAATATTATATATATATACCTTGGAGCACACGGGTGTTTATATTGTGCTCTTTTATTGATATGGTCCACGTAATAGACTCCAAACTCGGCCGATTCGACCCGTTCCCAGCCGGGAGGCAGCCCTTCTCTCTCCAGCGGATGGCTCCAATGCGTGGTGTTTGTGTTGTGATCGATGTAGTATTTTCTTCCTCGTATAGTCCAATCAACAGTCCAGCCAGGGGGCAGAGGCATATCTTCAGCACTATGGTTTGTCAAATTTCCTAGAGACGTTGCCGCGATCCTTCCAATTCCTACAGGGGAATTTGAAATATAGTATATGTATATATATTTATTTTTTGGGATTATCACAAAAAAATTCCTGAACCGTAAATCCAGAATTCTCGGACTGCTCGGGATTACTGGGACCCGCAGGTACATTGTCTGACCGCCTGCAAGTTTTTGGATCCCGATGTAGTCCTCTAATACAAATCTCTTAACAAGGAGTGACCCCAAAGAAACACACTAAAGGCTCCTTTGCCTGCTATATACCACCTGATTATAAAATGACCCCCCAAAATCTGAATATTAATTTAGGAAAAAAGAAAAAGCCTGAATATAAGACGAACCTACAGGAAAAAAAGTTTTACCAGTAAATGTTAATTCATGTTAACTATGTGAACAATTGTTTGTTAATAAAATCTATGATTGAGAAAAATATTTTGTTTTTATTTCCTTTTTTTACAACCTGCCCCCCAGGCTTGCCACTCTGCCCCAGAAATGCCTTATACCCCCTATATGCCACCGTCCCCATGATATGCCTTTTAAGCCTCTAAATGCCACTGTGGCCCATGATACGTCTGGCATTTAGGGGGTTAAAAGGCATATTATGGGGCAGAGTGGCATATAGGGAGGTATACGGCATTTCAGGAGGCAGTTATCTGTTATCTGCATTCCATTCCTTCCAAAAATCCCTCCACACCCACATATATGAAAGGATCGGGACATTTTAATGGGGGCATAATTAAAAAGTCAAAGGTTACTTTAAAATGAAGCTATGGCCAAGTCTGTTATTACTTATTGGGGATTGCAATAATGGTCAGGTAGACTAAATGATCACGGATGCACAACACTTGCATCTCCTTGTGATAGGACAATCCGTGCTTAGTTCTGAAACATGTCAAAACTTTATCTGTGGTTATAATCAATCCAAAAAGCAGATGGAGACTAGCAGGTTCCTACTGGTTAATTAGCATTAAGACATAGTGCCGGGATCCCTCTAGCATAACATTTTTAAGATCAGAAAATATGACAACCTTACAAAAACTACTTTACAGTAGGCTGTGATAATCCAAATTCCTTATTAACCAAGATCAGAGGATCAAATGATATAACATGAAAGAAACGAACACATATACCAGGGGTGTCCAACCTGCAGCCCTCCACCTGCTGCAGGACTACATCTCCCATACTCCTCAGCCAGCCCCTTAGCTGAAAGAGCATTATGGGAGATGTAGTCCGGCAGCAGCTGGAGTGCCGCAGGTTGGACACCCCTGACATATACATATGGATGGCCAATGTTGGCATGAGATAGTCGTGCAGATATGTGTTGACAACAACGCTGTCATACTTTATATAGGTTCCACTGGATATGAAGTCCTTTCATATCCAGTGGAACCTATAGTGGAAGCCACATAAAAAAGCGGTATTTCTATATATAAAGGGTATATAACTAGAATTAAGTTGTCTCCAAAATACGCCGATTTTGAGTGTTCCAAATCGTACTTTTTGCCCCCCTTTTTTAATTTTTTTTACTTAATACAAACGGCACTTGTCCAAAGACAAGAATATCTTTTCTAATAGCGAGCACATATAATGTTTTATCTTTGAAGCACAAACATTTTTTTGCAGTATTATGGAGTGAAAAGTAAAGGTGGAAATAGTCTTTTGTCAAAATGTTTTATGTAATAAAGCAAAACAATATATATATATATATATATATATATATATATATATATATATATATATATATATATATATATATAATAAAACAAAAGCCTTGCCTGGCTGTAAATGCAAAACATCAGATACAGTGTCTTATAAAATTGAAACATGTCTTTTGCACATATGTATTTCATTTTCAGCAGCCTTTTACTAAACAATACAATTTCAAACACCTTGCCTGAGAATAAACAAGGTTTCTTTCCAAAAAAATTAGGACTATGCTTGTCTAAAATTATGTCCTCTAAAATGCTGGTTCGGCTCATTGTAGGCCACTGCAGATCCCCACCTAATGCATCGGTTTCTCTTAGTCTGTTAATTCTCGTCTTGTCAGACCCCTTGAATATATGTATTGTATCAAGCGCTGTTGGTGCTACATAAATAAAAGATAATAATAATAATAATAATAATGTTGGCACTAATAAATCTGTAGTTCAGATAAGCAAAGATCCTGTTTCTATGAAACTCTCAAACATATGGCTTCCAGAATTGTTTGTTTAATACAAGTAAGGTTTGCATAATCACTTTAATCATTAATGTGCCATTTTAAGATCTTACATGCGTTACATGCCAACGTCACAGAACGTTCTAAAGTACACAGTAAACCAGCATTTATTTAAAATAAGTTTATCTAAATATAAGTCCTGCAAACTACTAGACATGCACATAAAGCAGTTCTGAGGACCCTCCTACCTGCCGGATGCCTGCCTTGTCCATGCATTACCCTCTGTACATGGTCACTGTTGTGATCGTAGAACCGGTATTCATCGTGCGTGCGATCGACTTGCCGTCTCCTTTGTCCATCATATTGTTGCTCTGTGCAGTAATATCTGGAGTTGGCGTCTCCATTCTCCATGACAGAATTGACCTCCGTGAAAAACGATTGAGAAGAAGATCCGTATTCGCGGGGAACATCTCCCAAACCCCTGACGAGGTACGAAGGTGCAGAAAGTCTGTTGCTCTCCCTGCGCATAACTTCCTGCGGCGGACGCTGAACGCGAGTCCGTAAAATACTTTGGTTTCTGGAAACGGCCCCGTCTCCTGCTGGGGTATAATGGGCAGAACTGGTTTCGGGCGAGCAGACATCAGTCCTTCGTGGAATGGTTGGACCATGGCGTATAAAGGATGGCATCAAATCTGAAAATAGGAAGAGATGATGCATACAAGATGAACCTTATTTTCTAAAGATAAGTCTCTTAAATTGCACTTTTCACTCCTTAACGTTGTTTTCGAGTGTAAATACACACCCCAATGACTCAGCCAGGAAATATTGAATCTACTAGCTACAGTAAGAAGCTCCTAGATGCCTACGTGTTGATGGGGAGGAATAGATCTTTAACGAAAGATGTTACTGGTGTACAGAAAGCACCGTCACTCAGGCGAGTGAGACAGAGCGTGTCGTAAGATCCGGAACTCCTTCCCACCAGCTATACTTAAGAGAGCACTTGATGTTTTATTTGACCAATAAATAAAATTAATGCGAAAAAAAAAAAGCGTATAAAATGTTAAAAAGAATGCTGAAATGTAATTGGCCTCAAGGCATGAGCCTGAAATGTGAAATTAACTGGATTCCAAGGATTAAGGTCATTAACTGGTCGAAAAAAAAAAAAGGCAGAGTCTCCCCTGTCAAAAGGATAAGCTGCAGTTTACGGTAACCGGAGCTCTTGCTGGTAATTTACGCACCGGTTTTGTCTGATATTTTATTTCTCATTCTGTTTACAAATCACTGCCACCAAAACTGCCTCGCTGTTCTGGCTCTGCTCCTCGTCACGCTGATGTCGTTACAAACGGGTCAGCAATTAAAGGATCCCTCACTGGAGGTTTTGCAATTTCAGCAGGATCGACATAAAAGCCCACAGCAGTTAGGAACCGTTTTGTCCAACTAACTGGCCCATTTTTCCTGATGTAAAGACTCAAAAAACTTCATCAGTCCTTGGTCTTGTCTTAGATTCAGGATAGCTTTATGTCTATCACATGCTGGTTTAAATGTTTAAGGCCCTGTAACATTTCAACTAATCGCAATGCTATTTCTGTAAAAAGATCTCGACTAACCGCTGATCTGGTAATGCCTTGCAGGGGCAGCTTTACACAACTAAACAATAGGAATGTTGTCATGGCGCATCACTGTATTCAAGATTAGGTCCTCTATTATAGCTTCCTACAAAACACAGGCGACCTTCCTAGATCCGTATGTTTAGCTACAGCTTCTCCCCACAGGAGATCAGAAAAGCATTTTCAATAGACATCATTATATGCGCAGCATGAAAACATCTCAAAACCACAAGCAAGACGAGGAAGTCCAGGCTGTGGGGCAGAGCCAGAGATGCCTTCGTAACAAAAAACAAGCTACTCCAAACCTTTGTGTACAAGATATTTAAACAATGACAATAAAGCTTTCATATTCAATATTCTGTCAATGCCACTTATTAAATATAAATGACAACAGATAATCCTACATACACAGTATCGCTAAAGCCCAGCGGCCCCCAGACCCGCCACACGCAGGGTGCCAAAGACCAGTGGCCCTCTGACCGCCACATGCAGGGTGCCAAAGACCAGCGGCCCTAATACCCACACAGGGCACAACACTACAGCACTCCTAATACCCACACAGGGCACAACACCCCTAATACCCACACAGGGCACAACACTACAGCACCCCTAATACCCACACAGGGCACAACACCCCTAATACCCACACAGGGCACAGCACCCCTAATACCCACACAGGGTACAACACTACAGCACCCCTAATACCCACACAGGGCACAACACCCCTAATACCCACACAGGGTACAACACTACAGCACCCCTAATACCCACACAGGGCACAACACTACAGCACCCCCTAATACCCACACAGGGCACAACACTACACCACCCCCTGATACCCACACAGGGCACAATACTACAGCACCCCCTGATACCCACACAGGGCACAACACTACAGCACCCCCTGATACCCACACAGGGCACAACACTACAGCACCCCCTGATACCCACACAGGGCACAACACTACAGCACCCCCGTAGCATAATTCCCATACAAGTTGAAAAGCCCTAAAGGTGCTCCACTTTCCACCCCTTTTCCCCGGTACTCACTCCTCAGCAGGGGTGAGGTCTCCTTCTTCACGTACTTCCCCTGCACCTCGGCGGGCTTTGAAACTTCTTTCTTGGTTTTCTTCCGGGATAACATTCCCTCTCTCCTTGGTGGGCTGTTCCACTACAAGGCGTGTACAGGGTTGGCAACCGGGCATACTCCCCGTCCTCTACAGCCGACGTCTAAGAGGACACTGTCCGAACGCCTCTCCCGAACATGTTTCCCTAGAGCGCCCGAGCTCCCCCTGCAGGTATTAACGAGCGCCTTACGGGGACTGAGGACGCGATAAAGGGCCAGATCAAAGCAGCCAGATCAAGGGCCGCGAGACCCTGTGCGCGAATCCCAAATCTCAGACCGGGCGAGGGGGAGCGCGGACAACTGGTCAGCTCCCTAAAAACCCCCGGGGGGCAACTAAACCGCCTAAACTATCACCCGGCTGGGACTTACTGAAACTTCTCTTCACCCATGTAAGGAACGATATTAGGCATGCGCGGAATCAACAGGCTCTGACGTAGCACCACTGGTAGCTCCCTGTTGGCTAGTTGTATTTTCCCTCTTCCCCACCCGGTCCTGACCGTAGGAACCGTAACGATATATAATTTCGTTTTACATTGCAGAACGGGAAACACTTCCACCTCATCGCCTCACCACCGAATGACAGCCACTACCTCTTAATGATGGTATTTCTAGACCAGAATGAGACATGTTACGGCATACGAAAATGTATAAGAGTCCTTTTCATTCTATAGGGATTATTCTATTAATATATAAAGCATGCATTAAATAATTCTAAGTCATATGCCACAATCCACCACTCGGTGGCGCACATCCTATTATTAGAATGTGACGTCACCGCTAACAGCCCTCTACTATCACTGTGCAGAGACTGATACTCGCCGGGTGCGGTGGCGCGTGCCTGTAATCCTGCCGCTGGGAGGCTGAGGCTCTCGGATCACCTGAGTCCAGGGGTTCTGGTCTACCCTTAGCTATGTCGATCGGGTGTCCGCACTAAGTTCGGTATCGATATGGTGAGCCTGGGGGAGCTCAGGCTCACCAGGTCGCTCTAAGGAGGGGTGAACCGGCCCAGGTCGGGAACGGAGCAGGTCAAAACCCCCGTGCCAATCAGTAGTGGGATCGTACCTGTGAATAGCCAGTGTAGAACAGCCTGGGCAATACAGTGAGACATAGCCTTTTTACAACATCTCCAAAGCAAGCCAATCTATTTGCGCTATAGTATTTTTGAAGCGAAACACAGATATGTTCAGCTAGTTTCAATGTATAAAATGTCTGTGTGTTTCAGGCCTTCCTTCATCCCTTTCTTTTTAAGAATGGAAAAGGGAGACTTGCCATCTTAGAGAAGAAACTCAAGGTTTAGATCACAAGTAGCTCCCCAGCAACAAAGATTGCACAGACAAGCTGTTTGGTGGCAAGGATGGCACAGACAGGCTGTTTGCGGGAACTGACAAGCTCTTGGTTTGCAAGGATGGCACAGACATGTTGTTTGAGGCTAAAATGGCACAGGCAGGCTGTTTGGTTACAAAGATGGCACAGGCACGCGGTCTGAGGGCACATACACACTGTTTGGGGCAGAGACAGCACAGGCAAGCGGTTTGGGACAATGAATACACTGAGAAACTGAGCATTTGATACTATAGATTTAGCTGGAAAAGGTTAATATTAAAATGAGACACCACAGACACAAGCTGAGTAGATGGTTTCTGAGATATTTTACTGCACCATCAAATGAAATGTTGACAAACTATACAAACGATACGGAAACTTATAAGAGTCCTTTTCATTCTATAGGGATTATTCTATTAATATATAAAGCATGCATTAAATAATTCTAACAGCATTTTACCGCAGTTAAGTCGTATGCCACAATCCACCACACGGTGGCGCACATCCTATTATTAGAATGTGACGTCACCGCTAACAGCCCTCTACTATCACTGTGCAGAGACTGATACTTGCTGGGTGCGGTGGCGCGTGCCTGTAATCCTGCCACTGGGAGGCTGAGGCTGTCGGATCACCTGAGTCCAGGGGGTCTGGTCTACCCTGAGCTGTGTCGATCAGGTGTCCGCACTAAGTTTGTTATCAATATGGTGAGCATGGGGGAGCTCAGGCTCACCAGGTCGCTCTAAGGAGGGGTGAACCGGCCCAGGTCGGAAACGGAGCAGGTCAAAATCCCCGTGCCAATCAGTAGTGGGATCGCACCTGTGAATAGCCAGTGTAGAACAGCCTGGGTGATACAGTGAGACATAGTCTTTTTACGACATCTCCAAAGCAAGCCAATCTATTTGCGCTAAAGTATTTTTGAAGCGAAACACAGATATGTTCAGCTAGTTTCAATGTATAAAATGTCTGTGTGTTTCAGGCCTTCCTTCATCCCTTTCTTTTTAAGAATGGAAAAGGGAGACTTGCCATCTTAGAGAAGAAACTCAAGGTTTAGATCACAAGTAGTTCCCCAGCAACAAAGATTGCACAGACAAGCTGTTTGGTGTCAAGGATGGCACAGACAGGCTGTTTGCGGGAACTGACAGGCTCTTGGTTTGCAAGGATGGCACAGACATGTTGTTTGAGGCTAAGATGGCACAGGCAGGCTGTTTGGTTACAAAGATGGCACAGGCACGCGGTCTGAGGGCACATACACACTGTTTGGGGCAGAGACAGCACAGGCAAGCGGTTTGGGACAATGAATACACTGAGAAACTGAGCATTTGATACTACAGATTTAGCTGGAAAAGGTTAATATGAAAATGAGACACCACAGACACAAGCTGAGTAGATGGTTTCTGAGATATTTTACTGCACCATCAAATGAAATGTTTACAAACTATACAAACGATACGGAAACTTATAAGAGTCCTTTTCATTCTATAGGGATTATTCTATTAATATATAAAGCATGCATTAAATAATTCTAACAGCATTTTACCGCAATTAAGTCATATGCCACAATCCACCACACGGTGGCGCACATCCTATTATTAGAAAGTGACGTCACCGCTAACAGCCCTCTACTATCACTGTGCAGAGACTGATACTCGCCGGGTGCGGTGGCGCGTACCTGTAATCCTGCAGCTGGGAGGCTGAGGCTGTCGGATCACCTGAGTCCAGGGGTTCTGGTCTACCCCAAGCTATGTCGATCAGGTGTCCGCACTAAGTTTGGTATCAATATGGTGAGCTTGGGGGAGCTCAGGCTCACCAGGTCGCTCTAAGGAGGGGTGAACCGGCCCAGGTCGGGAACGGAGCAGGTCAAAACCCCCGTGCCAATCAGTAGTGGGATCGCGCCTGTGAATAGCCAGTGTAGAACAGCCTGGGCAATACAGTGAGACATAACCTTTTTACAACATCTCCAAAGCAAGCCAATCTATTTGCGCTATAGTATTTTTGAAGCGAAACACAGATATGTTCAGCTAGTTTCAATGTATAAAATGTCTGTGTGTTTCAGGCCTTCCTTCATCCCTTTCTTTTTAAGAATGGAAAAGGGAGACTTGCCATCTTAGAGAAGAAACTCAAGGTTTAGATCACAAGTAGCTCCCCAGCAACAAAGATTGCACAGACAAGCTGTTTGGTGGCAAGGATGGCACAGACAGGCTGTTTGCGGGAACTGACAAGCTCTTGGTTTGCAAGGATGGCACAGACATGTTGTTTGAGGCTAAAATGGCACAGGCAGGCTGTTTGGTTACAAAGATGGCACAGGCACGCGGTCTGAGGGCACATACACACTGTTTGGGGCAGAGACAGCACAGGCAAGCGGTTTGGGACAATGAATACACTGAGAAACTGAGCATTTGATACTATAGATTTAGCTGGAAAAGGTTAATATTAAAATGAGACACCACAGACACAAGCTGAGTAGATGGTTTCTGAGATATTTTACTGCACCATCAAATGAAATGTTGACAAACTATACAAACGATACGGAAACTTATAAGAGTCCTTTTCATTCTATAGGGATTATTCTATTAATATATAAAGCATGCATTAAATAATTCTAACAGCATTTTACCGCAGTTAAGTCGTATGCCACAATCCACCACACGGTGGCGCACATCCTATTATTAGAATGTGACGTCACCGCTAACAGCCCTCTACTATCACTGTGCAGAGACTGATACTTGCTGGGTGTGGTGGCGCGTGCCTGTAATCCTGCCACTGGGAGGCTGAGGCTGTCGGATCACCTGAGTCCAGGGGTTCTGGTCTACCCTGAGCTGTGTCGATCAGGTGTCCGCACTAAGTTTGGTATCAATATGGTGAGCATGGGGGAGCTCAGGCTCACCAGGTCGCTCTAAGGAGGGGTGAACCGGCCCAGGTCGGAAACGGAGCAGGTCAAAATCCCCGTGCCAATCAGTAGTGGGATCGCACCTGTGAATAGCCAGTGTAGAACAGCCTGGGTGATACAGTGAGACATAGTCTTTTTACGACATCTCCAAAGCAAGCCAATCTATTTGCGCTAAAGTATTTTTGAAGCGAAACACAGATATGTTCAGCTAGTTTCAATGTATAAAATGTCTGTGTGTTTCAGGCCTTCCTTCATCCCTTTCTTTTTAAGAATGGAAAAGGGAGACTTGCCATCTTAGAGAAGAAACTCAAGGTTTAGATCACAAGTAGTTCCCCAGCAACAAAGATTGCACAGACAAGCTGTTTGGTGTCAAGGATGGCACAGACAGGCTGTTTGCGGGAACTGACAGGCTCTTGGTTTGCAAGGATGGCACAGACATGTTGTTTGAGGCTAAGATGGCACAGGCAGGCTGTTTGGTTACAAAGATGGCACAGGCACGCGGTCTGAGGGCACATACACACTGTTTGGGGCAGAGACAGCACAGGCAAGCGGTTTGGGACAATGAATACACTGAGAAACTGAGCATTTGATACTACAGATTTAGCTGGAAAAGGTTAATATGAAAATGAGACACCACAGACACAAGCTGAGTAGATGGTTTCTGAGATATTTTACTGCACCATCAAATGAAATGTTTACAAACTATACAAACGATACGGAAACTTATAAGAGTCCTTTTCATTCTATAGGGATTATTCTATTAATATATAAAGCATGCATTAAATAATTCTAACAGCATTTTACCGCAATTAAGTCATATGCCACAATCCACCACACGGTGGCGCACATCCTATTATTAGAATGTGACGTCACCGCTAACAGCCCTCTACTATCACTGTGCAGAGACTGATACTCGCCGGGTGCGGTGGCGCGTACCTGTAATCCTGCAGCTGGGAGGCTGAGGCTGTCGGATCACCTGAGTCCAGGGGTTCTGGTCTACCCCGAGCTATGTCGATCAGGTGTCCGCACTAAGTTTGGTATCAATATGGTGAGCTTGGGGGAGCTCAGGCTCACCAGGTCGCTCTAAGGAGGGGTGAACCGGCCCAGGTTGGAAACGGAGCAGGTCAAAACCCCCGTGCCAATCAGTAGTGGGATCGTACCTGTGAATAGCCAGTGTAGAACAGCCTGGGCGATACAGTGAGACATTGTCTTTTTACAACATCTCCAAAGCAAGCCAATCTATTTGCGCTAAAGTATTTTTGAAGCGAAACACAGATATGTTCAGCTAGTTTCAATGTATAAAATGTCTGTGTGTTTCAGGCCTTCCTTCATCCCTTTCTTTTTAAGAATGGAAAAGGGAGACTTGCCATCTTAGAGAAGAAACTCAAGGTTTAGATCACAAGTAGTTCCCCAGCAACAAAGATTGCACAGACAAGCTGTTTGGTGGCAAGGATGGCACAGACATGCTGTTTGCGGGAACTGACAAGCTCTTGGTTTGCAAGGATGGCACAGACATGTTGTTTGAGGCTAAAATGGCACAGACATGCTGTTTGGTTACTAAGATGGCACAGGCACGCTGTCTGAAGGCACATACACACTGTTTGGGGCAGAGACAGCACAGGCAAGCGGTTTGGGACAATAAATACACTGAGAAACTGAGCATTTGATACTATAGATTTAGCTGGAAAAGGTTAATATTAAAATGAGACACCACAGACACAAGCTGAGTAGATGGTTTCTGAGATATTTTACTGCACCATCAAATGAAATGTTGACAAACTATACAAACGGTACGGAAACTTATAAGAGTCCTTTTCATTCTATAGGGATTATTCTATTAATATATAAAGCATGCATTAAATAATTCTAACAGCATTTTACCGCAGTTAAGTCGTATGCCACAATCCACCACACGGTGGCGCACATCCTATTATTAGAATGTGACGTCACCGCTAACAGCCCTCTACTATCACTGTGCAGAGACTGATACTCGCCGGGTGCGGTGGCGCATACCTGTAATCCTGCCGCTGGGAGGCTGAGGCTGTCAGATCACCTGAGTCCAGGGGTTCTGGTCTACCCCGAGCTATGTCGATCAGGTGTCCGCACTAAGTTTGGTATCAATATGGTGAGCTTGGGGGAGCTCAGGCTCACCAGGTTGCTCTAAGGAGGGATGAACCGGCCCAGGTCAGAAACAGAGCAGGTCAAAACCCCCGTGCCAATCAGTAGTGGGATCGTACCTGTGAATAGCCAGTGTAGAACAGCCTGGGCGATACAGTGAGACATAGTCCTTTTACAACATCTCCAAAGCAAGCCAATCTATTTGCGCTAAAGTATTTTTGAAGCGAAACACAAATATGTTCAGCTAGTTTCAATGTATAAAATGTCTGTGTGTTTCAGGCCTTCCTTCATCCCTTTCTTTTTAAGAATGGAAAAGGGAGACTTGCCATCTTAGAGAAGAAACTCAAGGTTTAGATCACAAGTAGCTCCCCAGCAACAAAGATTGCACAGACAAGCTGTTTGGTGGCAAGGATGGCACAGACAGGCTGTTTGCGGGAACTGACAGGCTCTTGGTTTGCAAGGATGGCACAGACATGTTGTTTGAGGCTAAGATGGCACAGGCAGGCTGTTTGGTTACAAAGATGGCACAGGCACGCGGTCTGAGGGCACATACACACTGTTTGGGGCAGAGACAGCACAGGCAAGCGGTTTGGGACAATGAATACACTGAGAAACTGAGCATTTGATACTACAGATTTAGCTGGAAAAGGTTAATATGAAAATGAGACACCACAGACACAAGCTGAGTAGATGGTTTCTGAGATATTTTACTGCACCATCAAATGAAATGTTTACAAACTATACAAACGATACGGAAACTTATAAGAGTCCTTTTCATTCTATAGGGATTATTCTATTAATATATAAAGCATGCATTAAATAATTCTAACAGCATTTTACCGCAATTAAGTCATATGCCACAATCCACCACACGGTGGCGCACATCCTATTATTAGAATGTGACGTCACCGCTAACAGCCCTCTACTATCACTGTGCAGAGACTGATACTTGCCGGGTGCGGTGGCGCGTACCTGTAATCCTGCAGCTGGGAGGCTGAGGCTGTCGGATCACCTGAGACCAGGGGTTCTGGTCTACCCTGAGCTATGTCGATCAGGTGTCCGCACTAAGTTTGGTATCAATATGGTGAGCTTGGGGGAGCTCAGGCTCACCAGGTCGCTCTAAGGAGGGGTGAACCGGCCCAGGTCGGAAACGGAGCAGGTCAAAACCCCTGTGCCAATCAGTAGTGGGATCATACCTGTGAATAGCCAGTGTAGAACAGCCTGGGCGATACAGTGAGACATAGTCTTTTTACAACATCTCCAAAGCAAGCCAATCTATTTGCGCTAAAGTATTTTTGAAGCGAAACACAGATATGTTCAGCTAGTTTCAATGTATAAAATGTCTGTGTGTTTCAGGCCTTCCTTCATCCCTTTCTTTTTAAGAATGGAAAAGGGAGACTTGCCATCTTAGAGAAGAAACTCAAGGTTTAGATCACAAGTAGTTCCCCAGCAACAAAGATTGCACAGACAAGCTGTTTGGTGGCAAGGATGGCACAGACAGGCTGTTTGCGGGAACTGACAAGCTCTTGGTTTGCAAGGATGGCACAGACATGTTGTTTGAGGATAAAATGGCACAGACATGCTGTTTGGTTACTAAGATGGCACAGGCACGCTGTCTGAAGGCACATACACACTGTTTGGGGCAGAGACAGCACAGGCAAGCGGTTTGGGACAATGAATACACTGAGAAACTGAGCATTTGATACTATAGATTTAGCTGGAAAAGGTTAATATGAAAATGAGACACCACAGACACAAGCTGAGTAGATGGTTTCTGAGATATTTTACTGCACCATCAAATGAAATGTTGACAAACTATACAAACGATACGGAAACTTATAAGAGTCCTTTTCATTCTATAGGGATTATTCTATTAATATATAAAGCATGCATTAAATAATTCTAACAGCATTTTACCGCAGTTAAGTCGTATGCCACAATCCACCACACGGTGGCGCACATCCTATTATTAGAATGTGACGTCACCGCTAACAGGCCTCTACTATCACTGTGCAGAGACTGATACTTGCCGGGTGCAGTGGCGTGTGCCTGTAATCCTGCCACTGGGAGGCTGAGGCTGTCGGATCACCTGAGTCCAGGGGTTCTGGTCTACCCCAAGCTATGTCGATCAGGTGTCCACACTAAGTTTGGTATCAATATGGTGAGCTTGGGGGAGCTCAGGCTCACCAGGTTGCTCTAAGGAGGGATGAACCGGCCCAGGTCGGAAACGGAGCAGGTCAAAACCCCTGTGCCAATCAGTAGTGGGATCGTACCTGTGAATAGCCAGTGTAGAACAGCCTGGGCGATACAGTGAGACATAGTCTTTTTACAACATCTCCAAAGCAAGCCAATCTATTTGCGCTAAAGTATTTTTGAAGCGAAACACAAATATGTTCAGCTAGTTTCAATGTATAAAATGTCTGTGTGTTTCAGGCCTTCCTTCATCCCTTTCTTTTTAAGAATGGAAAAGGGAGACTTGCCATCTTAGAGAAGAAACTCAAGGTTTAGATCACAAGTAGTTCCCCAGCAACAAAGATTGCACAGACAAGCTGTTTGGTGGCAAGGATGGCACAGACAGGCTGTTTGCGGGAACTGACAGGCTCTTGGTTTGCAAGGATGGCACAGACATGTTGTTTGAGGCTAAGATGGCACAGGCAGGCTGTTTGGTTACAAAGATGGCACAGGCACGCGGTCTGAGGGCACATACACACTGTTTGGGGCAGAGACAGCACAGGAAAGCGGTTTGGGACAATGAATACACTGAGAAACTGAGCGTTTGATACTACAGATTTAGCTGGAAAAGGTTAATATGAAAATGAGACACCACAGACACAAGCTGAGTGGATGGTTTCTGAGATATTTTACTGCACCATCAAATGAAATGTTGACAAACTATACAAACGATACGGAAACTTATAAGAGTCCTTTTCATTCTATAGGGATTATTCTATTAATATATAAAGCATGCATTAAATAATTCTAACAGCATTTTACCGCAGTTAAGTCGTATGCCACAATCCACCACACGGTGGCGCACATCCTATTATTAGAATGTGACGTCACCGCTAACAGCCCTCTACTCTCACTGTGCAGAGACTGATACTCGCCGGGTGCGGTGGCGCGTACCTGTAATCCTGCAGCTGGGAGGCTGAGGCTGTCGGATCACCTGAGTCCAGGGGTTCTGGTCTACCCCGAGCTATGTCGATCAGGTGTCCGCACTAAGTTTGGTATCAATATGGTGAGCTTGGGGGAGCTCAGGCTCACCAGGTCGCTCTAAGGAGGGGTGAACCGGCCCAGGTCGGAAACGGAGCAGGTCAAAACCCCCGTGCCAATCAGTAGTGGGATCGTACCTGTGAATAGCCAGTGTAGAACAGCCTGGGCGATACAGTGAGACATAGTCTTTTTACAACATCTCCAAAGCAAGCCAATCTATTTGCGCTAAAGTATTTTTGAAGCGAAACACAGATATGTTCAGCTAGTTTCAATGTATAAAATGTCTGTGTGTTTCAGGCCTTCCTTCATCCCTTTCTTTTTAAGAATGGAAAAGGGAGACTTGCCATCTTAGAGAAGAAACTCAAGGTTTAGATCACAAGTAGTTCCCCAGCAACAAAGATTGCACAGACAAGCTGTTTGGTGGCAAGGATGGCACAGACAGGCTGTTTGCGGGAACTGACAGGCTCTTGGTTTGCAAGGATGGCACAGACATGTTGTTTGAGGCTAAGATGGCACAGGCAGGCTGTTTGGTTACAAAGATGGCACAGGCACGCGGTCTGAGGGCACATACACACTGTTTGGGGCAGAGACAGCACAGGCAAGCGGTTTGGGACAATGAATACACTGAGAAACTGAGCATTTGATACTACAGATTTAGCTGGAAAAGGTTAATATGAAAATGAGACACCACAGACACAAGCTGAGTAGATGGTTTCTGAGATATTTTACTGCACCATCAAATGAAATGTTTACAAACTATACAAACGATACGGAAACTTATAAGAGTCCTTTTCATTCTATAGGGATTATTCTATTAATATATAAAGAATGCATTAAATAATTCTAACAGCATTTTACCGCAATTAAGTCATATGCCACAATCCACCACACGGTGGCGCACATCCTATTATTAGAATGTGACGTCACCGCTAACAGCCCTCTACTATCACTGTGCAGAGACTGATACTCGCCGGGTGCGGTGGCGCGTACCTGTAATCCTGCAGCTGGGAGGCTGAGGCTGTCGGATCACCTGAGTCCAGGGGTTCTGGTCTACCCCGAGCTATGTCAATCAGGTGTCCGCACTAAGTTTGGTATCAATATGGTGAGCTTGGGGGAGCTCAGGCTCACCAGGTTGCTCTAAGGAGGGATGAACCGGCCCAGGTCAGAAACGGAGCAGGTCAAAACCCCCGTGCCAATCAGTAGTGGGATCATACCTGTGAATAGCCAGTGTAGAACAGCCTGGGCGATACAGTGAGACATAGTCTTTTTACAACATCTCCAAAGCAAGCCAATCTATTTGCGCTAAAGTATTTTTGAAGCGAAACACAGATATGTTCAGCTAGTTTCAATGTATAAAATGTCTGTGTGTTTCAGGCCTTCCTTCATCCCTTTCTTTTTAAGAATGGAAAAGGGAGACTTGCCATCTTAGAGAAGAAACTCAAGGTTTAGATCACAAGTAGTTCCCCAGCAACAAAGATTGCACAGACAAGCTGTTTGGTGGCAAGGATGGCACAGACAGGCTGTTTGCGGGAACTGACAGGCTCTTGGTTTGCAAGGATGGCACAGACATGTTGTTTGAGGCTAAGATGGCACAGGCAGGCTGTTTGGTTACAAAGATGGCACAGGCACGCGGTCTGAGGGCACATACACACTGTTTGGGGCAGAGACAGCACAGGCAAGCGGTTTGGGACAATGAATACACTGAGAAACTGAGCATTTGATACTACAGATTTAGCTGGAAAAGGTTAATATGAAAATGAGACACCACAGACACAAGCTGAGTAGATGGTTTCTGAGATATTTTACTGCACCATCAAATGAAATGTTTACAAACTATACAAACGATACGGAAACTTATAAGAGTCCTTTTCATTCTATAGGGATTATTCTATTAATATATAAAGCATGCATTAAATAATTCTAACAGCATTTTACCGCAATTAAGTCATATGCCACAATCCACCACACGGTGGCGCACATCCTATTATTAGAATGTGACGTCACCGCTAACAGGCCTCTACTATCACTGTGCAGAGACTGATACCTGCCGGGTGCGGTGGCGCGTGCCTGTAATCCTGCCACTGGGAGGCTGAGGCTGTCGGATCACCTGAGTCCAGGGGTTCTGGTCTACCCCGAGCTGTGTCGATCAGGTGTCCGCACTAAGTTTGGTATCGATATGGTGAGCTTGGGGGAGCTCAGGCTCACCAGGTCGCTCTAAGGAGGGGTGAACCGGCCCAGGTTGGAAACGGAGCAGGTCAAAATCCCCGTGCCAATCAGTAGTGGGATCACACCTGTGAATAGCCAGTGTAGAACAGCCTGGGTGATACAGTGAGACATAGTCTTTTTACGACATCTCCAAAGCAAGCCAATCTATTTGCGCTAAAGTATTTATGAAGCGAAACACAGATATGTTCAGCTAGTTTCAATGTATAAAATGTCTGTGTGTTTCAGGCCTTCCTTCATCCCTTTCTTTTTAAGAATGGAAAAGGGAGACTTGCCATCTTAGAGAAGAAACTCAAGGTTTAGATCACAAGTAGTTCCCCAGCAACAAAGATTGCACAGACAAGCTGTTTGGTGGCAAGGATGGCACAGACAGGCTGTTTGCGGGAACTGACAAGCTCTTGGTTTGCAAGGATGGCACAGACATGTTGTTTGAGGCTAAAATGGCACAGACATGCTGTTTGGTTACTAAGATGGCACAGGCACGCTGTCTGAAGGCACATACACACTGTTTGGGGCAGAGACAGCACAGGCAAGCGGTTTGGGACAATGAATACACTGAGAAACTGAGCATTTGATACTATAGATTTAGCTGGAAAAGGTTAATATGAAAATGAGACACCACAGACACAAGCTGAGTAGATGGTTTCTGAGATATTTTACTGCACCATCAAATGAAATGTTGACAAACTATACAAACGATACGGAAACTTATAAGAGTCCTTTTCATTCTATAGGGATTATTCTATTAATATATAAAGCATGCATTAAATAATTCTAACAGCATTTTACCGCAGTTAAGTCGTATGCCACAATCCACCACACGGTGGCGCACATCCTATTATTAGAATGTGACGTCACCGCTAACAGGCCTCTACTATCACTGTGCAGAGACTGATACTTGCCGGGTGCGGTGGCGCGTGCCTGTAATCCTGCCACTGGGAGGCTGAGGCTGTCGGATCACCTGAGTCCAGGGGTTCTGGTCTACCCCGAGCTGTGTCGATCAGGTGTCCGCACTAAGTTTGGTATCGATATGGTGAGCTTGGGGGAGCTCAGGCTCACCAGGTCGCTCTAAGGAGGGGTGAACCGGCCCAGGTTGGAAACGGAGCAGGTCAAAATCCCCGTGCC
This sequence comes from Spea bombifrons, assembly GCF_027358695.1. Classification (NCBI taxonomy): domain Eukaryota; kingdom Metazoa; phylum Chordata; class Amphibia; order Anura; family Pelobatidae; genus Spea; species Spea bombifrons. The sequence continues at coordinate 1,223,277 of NC_071095.1, read as the reverse complement.
AATCAGTAGTGGGATCACACCTGTGAATAGCCAGTGTAGAACAGCCTGGGTGATACAGTGAGACATAGTCTTTTTACGACATCTCCAAAGCAAGCCAATCTATTTGCGCTAAAGTATTTATGAAGCGAAACACAGATATGTTCAGCTAGTTTCAATGTATAAAATGTCTGTGTGTTTCAGGCCTTCCTTCATGCCTTTCTTTTTAAGAATGGAAAAGGGAGACTTGCCATCTTAGAGAAGAAACTCAAGGTTTAGATCACAAGTAGTTCCCCAGCAACAAAGATTGCACAGACAAGCTGTTTGGTGGCAAGGATGGCACAGACAGGCTGTTTGCGGGAACTGACAGGCTCTTGGTTTGCAAGGATGGCACAGACATGTTGTTTGAGGCTAAGATGGCACAGGCAGGCTGTTTGGTTACAAAGATGGCACAGGCACGCGGTCTGAGGGCACATACACACTGTTTGGGGCAGAGACAGCACAGGCAAGCGGTTTGGGACAATGAATACACTGAGAAACTGAGCATTTGATACTACAGATTTAGCTGGAAAAGGTTAATATGAAAATGAGACACCACAGACACAAGCTGAGTAGATGGTTTCTGAGATATTTTACTGCACCATCAAATGAAATGTTTACAAACTATACAAACGATACGGAAACTTATAAGAGTCCTTTTCATTCTATAGGGATTATTCTATTAATATATAAAGCATGCATTAAATAATTCTAACAGCATTTTACCGCAATTAAGTCATATGCCACAATCCACCACACGGTGGCGCACATCCTATTATTAGAATGTGACGTCACCGCTAACAGCCCTCTACTATCACTGTGCAGAGACTGATACTCGCCGGGTGCGGTGGCGCGTACCTGTAATCCTGCAGCTGGGAGGCTGAGGCTGTCGGATCACCTGAGTCCAGGGGTTCTGGTCTACCCCGAGCTATGTCGATCAGGTGTCCGCACTAAGTTTGGTATCAATATGGTGAGCTTGGGGGAGCTCAGGCTCACCAGGTCGCTCTAAGGAGGGGTGAACCGGCCCAGGTCGGAAACGGAGCAGGTCAAAACCCCCGTGCCAATCAGTAGTGGGATCGTACCTGTGAATAGCCAGTGTAGAACAGCCTGGGCGATACAGTGAGACATAGTCTTTTTACAACATCTCCAAAGCAAGCCAATCTATTTGCGCTAAAGTATTTTTGAAGCGAAACACAGATATGTTCAGCTAGTTTCAATGTATAAAATGTCTGTGTGTTTCAGGCCTTCCTTCATCCCTTTCTTTTTAAGAATGGAAAAGGGAGACTTGCCATCTTAGAGAAGAAACTCAAGGTTTAGATCACAAGTAGTTCCCCAGCAACAAAGATTGCACAGACAAGCTGTTTGGTGGCAAGGATGGCACAGACAGGCTGTTTGCGGGAACTGACAGGCTCTTGGTTTGCAAGGATGGCACAGACATGTTGTTTGAGGCTAAGATGGCACAGGCAGGCTGTTTGGTTACAAAGATGGCACAGGCACGCGGTCTGAGGGCACATACACACTGTTTGGGGCAGAGACAGCACAGGAAAGCGGTTTGGGACAATGAATACACTGAGAAACTGAGCGTTTGATACTACAGATTTAGCTGGAAAAGGTTAATATGAAAATGAGACACCACAGACACAAGCTGAGTGGATGGTTTCTGAGATATTTTACTGCACCATCAAATGAAATGTTGACAAACTATACAAACGATACGGAAACTTATAAGAGTCCTTTTCATTCTATAGGGATTATTCTATTAATATATAAAGCATGCATTAAATAATTCTAACAGCATTTTACCGCAGTTAAGTCGTATGCCACAATCCACCACACGGTGGCGCACATCCTATTATTAGAATGTGACGTCACCGCTAACAGGCCTCTACTATCACTGTGCAGAGACTGATACTTGCCGGGTGCGGTGGCACGTGCCTGTAATCCTGCCACTGGGAGGCTGAGGCTGTCGGATCACCTGAGTCCAGGGGTTCTGGTCTACCCTGAGCTGTGTCGATCAGGTGTCCGCACTAAGTTTGGTATCAATATGGTGAGCTTGGGGGAGCTCAGGCTCACCAGGTCGCTCTAGGGAGGGGTGAACCGGCCCAGGTCGGAAACGGAGCAGGTCAAAATCCCCATGCCAATCAGTAGTGGGATCGCACCTGTGAATAGCCAGTGTAGAACAGCCTGGGTGATACAGTGAGACATAGTCTTTTTACGACATCTCCAAAGCAAGCCAATCTATTTGCGCTAAAGTATTTTTGAAGCGAAACACAGATATGTTCAGCTAGTTTCAATGTTTAAAATGTCTGTGTGTTTCAGGCCTTCCTTCATCCCTTTCTTTTTAAGAATGGAAAAGGGAGACTTGCCATCTTAGAGAAGAAACTCAAGGTTTAGATCACAAGTAGTTCCCCAGCAACAAAGATTGCACAGACAAGCTGTTTGGTGGCAAGGATGGCACAGACAGGCTGTTTGCGGGAACTGACAGGCTCTTGGTTTGCAAGGATGGCACAGACATGTTGTTTGAGGCTAAGATGGCACAGGCAGGCTGTTTGGTTACAAAGATGGCACAGGCACGCGGTCTGAGGGCACATACACACTGTTTGGGGCAGAGACAGCACAGGCAAGCGGTTTGGGACAATGAATACACTGAGAAACTGAGCATTTGATACTACAGATTTAGCTGGAAAAGGTTAATATGAAAATGAGACACCACAGACACAAGCTGAGTAGATGGTTTCTGAGATATTTTACTGCACCATCAAATGAAATGTTTACAAACTATACAAACGATACGGAAACTTATAAGAGTCCTTTTCATTCTATAGGGATTATTCTATTAATATATAAAGAATGCATTAAATAATTCTAACAGCATTTTACCGCAATTAAGTCATATGCCACAATCCACCACACGGTGGCGCACATCCTATTATTAGAATGTGACGTCACCGCTAACAGCCCTCTACTATCACTGTGCAGAGACTGATACTCGCCGGGTGCGGTGGCGCGTACCTGTAATCCTGCAGCTGGGAGGCTGAGGCTGTCGGATCACCTGAGTCCAGGGGTTCTGGTCTACCCCGAGCTATGTCAATCAGGTGTCCGCACTAAGTTTGGTATCAATATGGTGAGCTCGGGGGAGCTCCGGCTCACCAGGTTGCTCTAAGGAGGGATGAACCGGCCCAGGTCAGAAACGGAGCAGGTCAAAACCCCCGTGCCAATCAGTAGTGGGATCATACCTGTGAATAGCCAGTGTAGAACAGCCTGGGCGATACAGTGAGACATAGTCTTTTTACAACATCTCCAAAGCAAGCCAATCTATTTGCGCTAAAGTATTTTTGAAGCGAAACACAGATATGTTCAGCTAGTTTCAATGTATAAAATGTCTGTGTGTTTCAGGCCTTCCTTCATCCCTTTCTTTTTAAGAATGGAAAAGGGAGACTTGCCATCTTAGAGAAGAAACTCAAGGTTTAGATCACAAGTAGTTCCCCAGCAACAAAGATTGCACAGACAAGCTGTTTGGTGGCAAGGATGGCACAGACAGGCTGTTTGCGGGAACTGACAGGCTCTTGGTTTGCAAGGATGGCACAGACATGTTGTTTGAGGCTAAGATGGCACAGGCAGGCTGTTTGGTTACAAAGATGGCACAGGCACGCGGTCTGAGGGCACATACACACTGTTTGGGGCAGAGACAGCACAGGCAAGCGGTTTGGGACAATGAATACACTGAGAAACTGAGCATTTGATACTACAGATTTAGCTGGAAAAGGTTAATATGAAAATGAGACACCACAGACACAAGCTGAGTAGATGGTTTCTGAGATATTTTACTGCACCATCAAATGAAATGTTTACAAACTATACAAACGATACGGAAACTTATAAGAGTCCTTTTCATTCTATAGGGATTATTCTATTAATATATAAAGCATGCATTAAATAATTCTAACAGCATTTTACCGCAATTAAGTCATATGCCACAATCCACCACACGGTGGCGCACATCCTATTATTAGAATGTGACGTCACCGCTAACAGGCCTCTACTATCACTGTGCAGAGACTGATACTTGCCGGGTGCGGTGGCGCGTGCCTGTAATCCTGCCACTGGGAGGCTGAGGCTGTCGGATCACCTGAGTCCAGGGGTTCTGGTCTACCCCAAGCTGTGTCGATCAGGTGTCCGCACTAAGTTTGGTATCGATATGGTGAGCTTGGGGGAGCTCAGGCTCACCAGGTCGCTCTAAGGAGGGGTGAACCGGCCCAGGTTGGAAACGGAGCAGGTCAAAATCCCCGTGCCAATCAGTAGTGGGATCACACCTGTGAATAGCCAGTGTAGAACAGCCTGAGTGATACAGTGATACAGTGAGACATAGTCTTTTTACGACATCTCCAAAGCAAGCCAATCTATTTGCGCTAAAGTATTTATGAAGCGAAACACAGATATGTTCAGCTAGTTTCAATGTATAAAATGTCTGTGTGTTTCAGGCCTTCCTTCATCCCTTTCTTTTTAAGAATGGAAAAGGGAGACTTGCCATCTTAGAGAAGAAACTCAAGGTTTAGATCACAAGTAGTTCCCCAGCAACAAAGATTGCACAGACAAGCTGTTTGGTGGCAAGGATGGCACAGACAGGCTGTTTGCGGGAACTGACAAGCTCTTGGTTTGCAAGGATGGCACAGACATGTTGTTTGAGGCTAAAATGGCACAGACATGCTGTTTGGTTACTAAGATGGCACAGGCACGCTGTCTGAAGGCACATACACACTGTTTGGGGCAGAGACAGCACAGGCAAGCGGTTTGGGACAATGAATACACTGAGAAACTGAGCATTTGATACTATAGATTTAGCTGGAAAAGGTTAATATGAAAATGAGACACCACAGACACAAGCTGAGTAGATGGTTTCTGAGATATTTTACTGCACCATCAAATGAAATGTTGACAAACTATACAAACGATACGGAAACTTATAAGAGTCCTTTTCATTCTATAGGGATTATTCTATTAATATATAAAGCATGCATTAAATAATTCTAACAGCATTTTACCGCAGTTAAGTCGTATGCCACAATCCACCACACGGTGGCGCACATCCTATTATTAGAATGTGACGTCACCGCTAACAGGCCTCTACTATCACTGTGCAGAGACTGATACTTGCCGGGTGCGGTGGCGCGTGCCTGTAATCCTGCCACTGGGAGGCTGAGGCTGTCGGATCACCTGAGTCCAGGGGTTCTGGTCTACCCCGAGCTGTGTCGATCAGGTGTCCGCACTAAGTTTGGTATCGATATGGTGAGCTTGGGGGAGCTCAGGCTCACCAGGTCGCTCTAAGGAGGGGTGAACCGGCCCAGGTTGGAAACGGAGCAGGTCAAAATCCCCGTGCCAATCAGTAGTGGGATCACACCTGTGAATAGCCAGTGTAGAACAGCCTGGGTGATACAGTGAGACATAGTCTTTTTACGACATCTCCAAAGCAAGCCAATCTATTTGCGCTAAAGTATTTATGAAGCGAAACACAGATATGTTCAGCTAGTTTCAATGTATAAAATGTCTGTGTGTTTCAGGCCTTCCTTCATGCCTTTCTTTTTAAGAATGGAAAAGGGAGACTTGCCATCTTAGAGAAGAAACTCAAGGTTTAGATCACAAGTAGTTCCCCAGCAACAAAGATTGCACAGACAAGCTGTTTGGTGGCAAGGATGGCACAGACAGGCTGTTTGCGGGAACTGACAGGCTCTTGGTTTGCAAGGATGGCACAGACATGTTGTTTGAGGCTAAGATGGCACAGGCAGGCTGTTTGGTTACAAAGATGGCACAGGCACGCGGTCTGAGGGCACATACACACTGTTTGGGGCAGAGACAGCACAGGCAAGCGGTTTGGGACAATGAATACACTGAGAAACTGAGCATTTGATACTACAGATTTAGCTGGAAAAGGTTAATATGAAAATGAGACACCACAGACACAAGCTGAGTAGATGGTTTCTGAGATATTTTACTGCACCATCAAATGAAATGTTTACAAACTATACAAACGATACGGAAACTTATAAGAGTCCTTTTCATTCTATAGGGATTATTCTATTAATATATAAAGCATGCATTAAATAATTCTAACAGCATTTTACCGCAATTAAGTCATATGCCACAATCCACCACACGGTGGCGCACATCCTATTATTAGAATGTGACGTCACCGCTAACAGCCCTCTACTATCACTGTGCAGAGACTGATACTCGCCGGGTGCGGTGGCGCGTACCTGTAATCCTGCAGCTGGGAGGCTGAGGCTGTCGGATCACCTGAGTCCAGGGGTTCTGGTCTACCCCGAGCTATGTCGATCAGGTGTCCGCACTAAGTTTGGTATCAATATGGTGAGCTTGGGGGAGCTCAGGCTCACCAGGTCGCTCTAAGGAGGGGTGAACCGGCCCAGGTCGGAAACGGAGCAGGTCAAAACCCCCGTGCCAATCAGTAGTGGGATCGTACCTGTGAATAGCCAGTGTAGAACAGCCTGGGCGATACAGTGAGACATAGTCTTTTTACAACATCTCCAAAGCAAGCCAATCTATTTGCGCTAAAGTATTTTTGAAGCGAAACACAGATATGTTCAGCTAGTTTCAATGTATAAAATGTCTGTGTGTTTCAGGCCTTCCTTCATCCCTTTCTTTTTAAGAATGGAAAAGGGAGACTTGCCATCTTAGAGAAGAAACTCAAGGTTTAGATCACAAGTAGTTCCCCAGCAACAAAGATTGCACAGACAAGCTGTTTGGTGGCAAGGATGGCACAGACAGGCTGTTTGCGGGAACTGACAGGCTCTTGGTTTGCAAGGATGGCACAGACATGTTGTTTGAGGCTAAGATGGCACAGGCAGGCTGTTTGGTTACAAAGATGGCACAGGCACGCGGTCTGAGGGCACATACACACTGTTTGGGGCAGAGACAGCACAGGAAAGCGGTTTGGGACAATGAATACACTGAGAAACTGAGCGTTTGATACTACAGATTTAGCTGGAAAAGGTTAATATGAAAATGAGACACCACAGACACAAGCTGAGTGGATGGTTTCTGAGATATTTTACTGCACCATCAAATGAAATGTTGACAAACTATACAAACGATACGGAAACTTATAAGAGTCCTTTTCATTCTATAGGGATTATTCTATTAATATATAAAGCATGCATTAAATAATTCTAACAGCATTTTACCGCAGTTAAGTCGTATGCCACAATCCACCACACGGTGGCGCACATCCTATTATTAGAATGTGACGTCACCGCTAACAGGCCTCTACTATCACTGTGCAGAGACTGATACTTGCCGGGTGCGGTGGCACGTGCCTGTAATCCTGCCACTGGGAGGCTGAGGCTGTCGGATCACCTGAGTCCAGGGGTTCTGGTCTACCCTGAGCTGTGTCGATCAGGTGTCCGCACTAAGTTTGGTATCAATATGGTGAGCTTGGGGGAGCTCAGGCTCACCAGGTCGCTCTAGGGAGGGGTGAACCGGCCCAGGTCGGAAACGGAGCAGGTCAAAATCCCCATGCCAATCAGTAGTGGGATCGCACCTGTGAATAGCCAGTGTAGAACAGCCTGGGTGATACAGTGAGACATAGTCTTTTTACGACATCTCCAAAGCAAGCCAATCTATTTGCGCTAAAGTATTTTTGAAGCGAAACACAGATATGTTCAGCTAGTTTCAATGTTTAAAATGTCTGTGTGTTTCAGGCCTTCCTTCATCCCTTTCTTTTTAAGAATGGAAAAGGGAGACTTGCCATCTTAGAGAAGAAACTCAAGGTTTAGATCACAAGTAGTTCCCCAGCAACAAAGATTGCACAGACAAGCTGTTTGGTGGCAAGGATGGCACAGACAGGCTGTTTGCGGGAACTGACAGGCTCTTGGTTTGCAAGGATGGCACAGACATGTTGTTTGAGGCTAAGATGGCACAGGCAGGCTGTTTGGTTACAAAGATGGCACAGGCACGCGGTCTGAGGGCACATACACACTGTTTGGGGCAGAGACAGCACAGGCAAGCGGTTTGGGACAATGAATACACTGAGAAACTGAGCATTTGATACTACAGATTTAGCTGGAAAAGGTTAATATGAAAATGAGACACCACAGACACAAGCTGAGTAGATGGTTTCTGAGATATTTTACTGCACCATCAAATGAAATGTTTACAAACTATACAAACGATACGGAAACTTATAAGAGTCCTTTTCATTCTATAGGGATTATTCTATTAATATATAAAGAATGCATTAAATAATTCTAACAGCATTTTACCGCAATTAAGTCATATGCCACAATCCACCACACGGTGGCGCACATCCTATTATTAGAATGTGACGTCACCGCTAACAGCCCTCTACTATCACTGTGCAGAGACTGATACTCGCCGGGTGCGGTGGCGCGTACCTGTAATCCTGCAGCTGGGAGGCTGAGGCTGTCGGATCACCTGAGTCCAGGGGTTCTGGTCTACCCCGAGCTATGTCAATCAGGTGTCCGCACTAAGTTTGGTATCAATATGGTGAGCTCGGGGGAGCTCCGGCTCACCAGGTTGCTCTAAGGAGGGATGAACCGGCCCAGGTCAGAAACGGAGCAGGTCAAAACCCCCGTGCCAATCAGTAGTGGGATCATACCTGTGAATAGCCAGTGTAGAACAGCCTGGGCGATACAGTGAGACATAGTCTTTTTACAACATCTCCAAAGCAAGCCAATCTATTTGCGCTAAAGTATTTTTGAAGCGAAACACAGATATGTTCAGCTAGTTTCAATGTATAAAATGTCTGTGTGTTTCAGGCCTTCCTTCATCCCTTTCTTTTTAAGAATGGAAAAGGGAGACTTGCCATCTTAGAGAAGAAACTCAAGGTTTAGATCACAAGTAGTTCCCCAGCAACAAAGATTGCACAGACAAGCTGTTTGGTGGCAAGGATGGCACAGACAGGCTGTTTGCGGGAACTGACAGGCTCTTGGTTTGCAAGGATGGCACAGACATGTTGTTTGAGGCTAAGATGGCACAGGCAGGCTGTTTGGTTACAAAGATGGCACAGGCACGCGGTCTGAGGGCACATACACACTGTTTGGGGCAGAGACAGCACAGGCAAGCGGTTTGGGACAATGAATACACTGAGAAACTGAGCATTTGATACTACAGATTTAGCTGGAAAAGGTTAATATGAAAATGAGACACCACAGACACAAGCTGAGTAGATGGTTTCTGAGATATTTTACTGCACCATCAAATGAAATGTTTACAAACTATACAAACGATACGGAAACTTATAAGAGTCCTTTTCATTCTATAGGGATTATTCTATTAATATATAAAGCATGCATTAAATAATTCTAACAGCATTTTACCGCAATTAAGTCATATGCCACAATCCACCACACGGTGGCGCACATCCTATTATTAGAATGTGACGTCACCGCTAACAGGCCTCTACTATCACTGTGCAGAGACTGATACTTGCCGGGTGCGGTGGCGCGTGCCTGTAATCCTGCCACTGGGAGGCTGAGGCTGTCGGATCACCTGAGTCCAGGGGTTCTGGTCTACCCCAAGCTGTGTCGATCAGGTGTCCGCACTAAGTTTGGTATCGATATGGTGAGCTTGGGGGAGCTCAGGCTCACCAGGTCGCTCTAAGGAGGGGTGAACCGGCCCAGGTTGGAAACGGAGCAGGTCAAAATCCCCGTGCCAATCAGTAGTGGGATCACACCTGTGAATAGCCAGTGTAGAACAGCCTGAGTGATACAGTGATACAGTGAGACATAGTCTTTTTACGACATCTCCAAAGCAAGCCAATCTATTTGCGCTAAAGTATTTATGAAGCGAAACACAGATATGTTCAGCTAGTTTCAATGTATAAAATGTCTGTGTGTTTCAGGCCTTCCTTCATCCCTTTCTTTTTAAGAATGGAAAAGGGAGACTTGCCATCTTAGAGAAGAAACTCAAGGTTTAGATCACAAGTAGTTCCCCAGCAACAAAGATTGCACAGACAAGCTGTTTGGTGGCAAGGATGGCACAGACAGGCTGTTTGCGGGAACTGACAAGCTCTTGGTTTGCAAGGATGGCACAGACATGTTGTTTGAGGCTAAAATGGCACAGACATGCTGTTTGGTTACTAAGATGGCACAGGCACGCTGTCTGAAGGCACATACACACTGTTTGGGGCAGAGACAGCACAGGCAAGCGGTTTGGGACAATGAATACACTGAGAAACTGAGCATTTGATACTATAGATTTAGCTGGAAAAGGTTAATATGAAAATGAGACACCACAGACACAAGCTGAGTAGATGGTTTCTGAGATATTTTACTGCACCATCAAATGAAATGTTGACAAACTATACAAACGATACGGAAACTTATAAGAGTCCTTTTCATTCTATAGGGATTATTCTATTAATATATAAAGCATGCATTAAATAATTCTAACAGCATTTTACCGCAATTAAGTCATATGCCACAATCCACCACACGGTGGCGCACATCCTATTATTAGAATGTGACGTCACCGCTAACAGGCCTCTACTATCACTGTGCAGAGACTGATACTTGCCGGGTGCGGTGGCGCGTGCCTGTAATCCTGCCACTGGGAGGCTGAGGCTGTCGGATCGCCTGAGTCCAGGGGTTCTGGTCTACCCCGAGCTGTGTCGATCAGGTGTCCGCACTAAGTTTGGTATCGATATGGTGAGCTTGGGGGAGCTCAGGCTCACCAGGTCGCTCTAAGGAGGGGTGAACCGGCCCAGGTTGGAAACGGAGCAGGTCAATATCCCCGTGCCAATCAGTAGTGGGATCACACCTGTGAATAGCCAGTGTAGAACAGCCTGGGTGATACAGTGATACAGTGATACAGTGAGACATAGTCTTTTTACGACATCTCCAAAGCAAGCCAATCTATTTGCGCTAAAGTATTTATGAAGCGAAACACAGATATGTTCAGCTAGTTTCAATGTATAAAATGTCTGTGTGTTTCAGGCCTTCCTTCATCCCTTTCTTTTTAAGAATGGAAAAGGGAGACTTGCCATCTTAGAGAAGAAACTCAAGGTTTAGATCACAAGTAGTTCCCCAGCAACAAAGATTGCACAGACAAGCTGTTTGGTGGCAAGGATGGCACAGACAGGCTGTTTGCGGGAACTGACAAGCTCTTGGTTTGCAAGGATGGCACAGACATGTTGTTTGAGGCTAAAATGGCACAGACATGCTGTTTGGTTACTAAGATGGCACAGGCACGCTGTCTGAAGGCACATACACACTGTTTGGGGCAGAGACAGCACAGGCAAGCGGTTTGGGACAATGAATACACTGAGAAACTGAGCATTTGATACTATAGATTTAGCTGGAAAAGGTTAATATGAAAATGAGACACCACAGACACAAGCTGAGTAGATGGTTTCTGAGATATTTTACTGCACCATCAAATGAAATGTTGACAAACTATACAAACGATACGGAAACTTATAAGAGTCCTTTTCATTCTATAGGGATTATTCTATTAATATATAAAGCATGCATTAAATAATTCTAACAGCATTTTACCGCAGTTAAGTCGTATGCCACAATCCACCACACGGTGGCGCACATCCTATTATTAGAATGTGACGTCACCGCTAACAGGCCTCTACTATCACTGTGCAGAGACTGATACTTGCCGGGTGCGGTGGCGCGTGCCTGTAATCCTGCCACTGGGAGGCTGAGGCTGTCGGATCACCTGAGTCCAGGGGTTCTGGTCTACCCCGAGCTATGTCGATCAGGTGTCCGCACTAAGTTTGGTATCGATATGGTGAGCTTGGGGGAGCTCAGGCTCACCAGGTCGCTCTAAGGAGGGGTGAACCGGCCCAGGTTGGAAACGGAGCAGGTCAAAATCCCCGTGCCAATCAGTAGTGGGATCACACCTGTGAATAGCCAGTGTAGAACAGCCTGGGTGATACAGTGATACAGTGAGACATAGTCTTTTTACGACATCTCCAAAGCAAGCCAATCTATTTGCGCTAAAGTATTTATGAAGCGAAACACAGATATGTTCAGCTAGTTTCAATGTATAAAATGTCTGTGTGTTTCAGGCCTTCCTTCATGCCTTTCTTTTTAAGAATGGAAAAGGGAGACTTGCCATCTTAGAGAAGAAACTCAAGGTTTAGATCACAAGTAGTTCCCCAGCAACAAAGATTGCACAGACAAGCTGTTTGGTGGCAAGGATGGCACAGACAGGCTGTTTGCGGGAACTGACAGGCTCTTGGTTTGCAAGGATGGCACAGACATGTTGTTTGAGGCTAAGATGGCACAGGCAGGCTGTTTGGTTACAAAGATGGCACAGGCACGCGGTCTGAGGGCACATACACACTGTTTGGGGCAGAGACAGCACAGGCAAGCGGTTTGGGACAATGAATACACTGAGAAACTGAGCATTTGATACTACAGATTTAGCTGGAAAAGGTTAATATGAAAATGAGACACCACAGACACAAGCTGAGTAGATGGTTTCTGAGATATTTTACTGCACCATCAAATGAAATGTTTACAAACTATACAAACGATACGGAAACTTATAAGAGTCCTTTTCATTCTATAGGGATTATTCTATTAATATATAAAGCATGCATTAAATAATTCTAACAGCATTTTACCGCAATTAAGTCATATGCCACAATCCACCACACGGTGGCGCACATCCTATTATTAGAATGTGACGTCACCGCTAACAGCCCTCTACTATCACTGTGCAGAGACTGATACTCGCCGGGTGCGGTGGCGCGTACCTGTAATCCTGCAGCTGGGAGGCTGAGGCTGTCGGATCACCTGAGTCCAGGGGTTCTGGTCTACCCCGAGCTATGTCCATCAGGTGTCCGCACTAAGTTTGGTATCAATATGGTGAGCTTGGGGGAGCTCAGGCTCACCAGGTCGCTCTAAGGAGGGGTGAACCGGCCCAGGTCGGAAACGGAGCAGGTCAAAACCCCCGTGCCAATCAGTAGTGGGATCGTACCTGTGAATAGCCAGTGTAGAACAGCCTGGGCGATACAGTGAGACATAGTCTTTTTACAACATCTCCAAAGCAAGCCAATCTATTTGCGCTAAAGTATTTTTGAAGCGAAACACAGATATGTTCAGCTAGTTTCAATGTATAAAATGTCTGTGTGTTTCAGGCCTTCCTTCATCCCTTTCTTTTTAAGAATGGAAAAGGGAGACTTGCCATCTTAGAGAAGAAACTCAAGGTTTAGATCACAAGTAGTTCCCCAGCAACAAAGATTGCACAGACAAGCTGTTTGGTGGCAAGGATGGCACAGACAGGCTGTTTGCGGGAACTGACAGGCTCTTGGTTTGCAAGGATGGCACAGACATGTTGTTTGAGGCTAAGATGGCACAGGCAGGCTGTTTGGTTACAAAGATGGCACAGGCACGCGGTCTGAGGGCACATACACACTGTTTGGGGCAGAGACAGCACAGGAAAGCGGTTTGGGACAATGAATACACTGAGAAACTGAGCGTTTGATACTACAGATTTAGCTGGAAAAGGTTAATATGAAAATGAGACACCACAGACACAAGCTGAGTGGATGGTTTCTGAGATATTTTACTGCACCATCAAATGAAATGTTGACAAACTATACAAACGATACGGAAACTTATAAGAGTCCTTTTCATTCTATAGGGATTATTCTATTAATATATAAAGCATGCATTAAATAATTCTAACAGCATTTTACCGCAGTTAAGTCGTATGCCACAATCCACCACACGGTGGCGCACATCCTATTATTAGAATGTGACGTCACCGCTAACAGGCCTCTACTATCACTGTGCAGAGACTGATACTTGCCGGGTGCGGTGGCGCGTGCCTGTAATCCTGCCACTGGGAGGCTGAGGCTGTCGGATCACCTGAGTCCAGGGGTTCTGGTCTACCCTGAGCTGTGTCGATCAGGTGTCCGCACTAAGTTTGGTATCAATATGGTGAGCTTGGGGGAGCTCAGGCTCACCAGGTCGCTCTAGGGAGGGGTGAACCGGCCCAGGTCGGAAACGGAGCAGGTCAAAATCCCCATGCCAATCAGTAGTGGGATCGCACCTGTGAATAGCCAGTGTAGAACAGCCTGGGTGATACAGTGAGACATAGTCTTTTTACGACATCTCCAAAGCAAGCCAATCTATTTGCGCTAAAGTATTTTTGAAGCGAAACACAGATATGTTCAGCTAGTTTCAATGTTTAAAATGTCTGTGTGTTTCAGGCCTTCCTTCATCCCTTTCTTTTTAAGAATGGAAAAGGGAGACTTGCCATCTTAGAGAAGAAACTCAAGGTTTAGATCACAAGTAGTTCCCCAGCAACAAAGATTGCACAGACAAGCTGTTTGGTGGCAAGGATGGCACAGACAGGCTGTTTGCGGGAACTGACAGGCTCTTGGTTTGCAAGGATGGCACAGACATGTTGTTTGAGGCTAAGATGGCACAGGCAGGCTGTTTGGTTACAAAGATGGCACAGGCACGCGGTCTGAGGGCACATACACACTGTTTGGGGCAGAGACAGCACAGGCAAGCGGTTTGGGACAATGAATACACTGAGAAACTGAGCATTTGATACTACAGATTTAGCTGGAAAAGGTTAATATGAAAATGAGACACCACAGACACAAGCTGAGTAGATGGTTTCTGAGATATTTTACTGCACCATCAAATGAAATGTTTACAAACTATACAAACGATACGGAAACTTATAAGAGTCCTTTTCATTCTATAGGGATTATTCTATTAATATATAAAGCATGCATTAAATAATTCTAACAGCATTTTACCGCAATTAAGTCATATGCCACAATCCACCACACGGTGGCGCACATCCTATTATTAGAATGTGACGTCACCGCTAACAGGCCTCTACTATCACTGTGCAGAGACTGATACTTGCCGGGTGCGGTGGCGCGTGCCTGTAATCCTGCCACTGGGAGGCTGAGGCTGTCGGATCACCTGAGTCCAGGGGTTCTGGTCTACCCCGAGCTGTGTCGATCAGGTGTCCGCACTAAGTTTGGTATCGATATGGTGAGCTTGGGGGAGCTCAGGCTCACCAGGTCGCTCTAAGGAGGGGTGAACCGGCCCAGGTTGGAAACGGAGCAGGTCAAAATCCCCGTGCCAATCAGTAGTGGGATCACACCTGTGAATAGCCAGTGTAGAACAGCCTGGGTGATACAGTGATACAGTGAGACATAGTCTTTTTACGACATCTCCAAAGCAAGCCAATCTATTTGCGCTAAAGTATTTATGAAGCGAAACACAGATATGTTCAGCTAGTTTCAATGTATAAAATGTCTGTGTGTTTCAGGCCTTCCTTCATCCCTTTCTTTTTAAGAATGGAAAAGGGAGACTTGCCATCTTAGAGAAGAAACTCAAGGTTTAGATCACAAGTAGTTCCCCAGCAACAAAGATTGCACAGACAAGCTGTTTGGTGGCAAGGATGGCACAGACAGGCTGTTTGCGGGAACTGACAAGCTCTTGGTTTGCAAGGATGGCACAGACATGTTGTTTGAGGCTAAAATGGCACAGACATGCTGTTTGGTTACTAAGATGGCACAGGCACGCTGTCTGAAGGCACATACACACTGTTTGGGGCAGAGACAGCACAGGCAAGCGGTTTGGGACAATGAATACACTGAGAAACTGAGCATTTGATACTATAGATTTAGCTGGAAAAGGTTAATATGAAAATGAGACACCACAGACACAAGCTGAGTAGATGGTTTCTGAGATATTTTACTGCACCATCAAATGAAATGTTGACAAACTATACAAACGATACGGAAACTTATAAGAGTCCTTTTCATTCTATAGGGATTATTCTATTAATATATAAAGCATGCATTAAATAATTCTAACAGCATTTTACCGCAATTAAGTCATATGCCACAATCCACCACACGGTGGCGCACATCCTATTATTAGAATGTGACGTCACCGCTAACAGGCCTCTACTATCACTGTGCAGAGACTGATACTTGCCGGGTGCGGTGGCGCGTGCCTGTAATCCTGCCACTGGGAGGCTGAGGCTGTCGGATCACCTGAGTCCAGGGGTTCTGGTCTACCCCGAGCTGTGTCGATCAGGTGTCCGCACTAAGTTTGGTATCGATATGGTGAGCTTGGGGGAGCTCAGGCTCACCAGGTCGCTCTAAGGAGGGGTGAACCGGCCCAGGTTGGAAACGGAGCAGGTCAAAATCCCCGTGCCAATCAGTAGTGGGATCACACCTGTGAATAGCCAGTGTAGAACAGCCTGGGTGATACAGTGATACAGTGAGACATAGTCTTTTTACGACATCTCCAAAGCAAGCCAATCTATTTGCGCTAAAGTATTTATGAAGCGAAACACAGATATGTTCAGCTAGTTTCAATGTATAAAATGTCTGTGTGTTTCAGGCCTTCCTTCATCCCTTTCTTTTTAAGAATGGAAAAGGGAGACTTGCCATCTTAGAGAAGAAACTCAAGGTTTAGATCACAAGTAGTTCCCCAGCAACAAAGATTGCACAGACAAGCTGTTTGGTGGCAAGGATGGCACAGACAGGCTGTTTGCGGGAACTGACAAGCTCTTGGTTTGCAAGGATGGCACAGACATGTTGTTTGAGGCTAAAATGGCACAGACATGCTGTTTGGTTACTAAGATGGCACAGGCACGCTGTCTGAAGGCACATACACACTGTTTGGGGCAGAGACAGCACAGGCAAGCGGTTTGGGACAATGAATACACTGAGAAACTGAGCATTTGATACTATAGATTTAGCTGGAAAAGGTTAATATGAAAATGAGACACCACAGACACAAGCTGAGTAGATGGTTTCTGAGATATTTTACTGCACCATCAAATGAAATGTTGACAAACTATACAAACGATACGGAAACTTATAAGAGTCCTTTTCATTCTATAGGGATTATTCTATTAATATATAAAGCATGCATTAAATAATTCTAACAGCATTTTACCGCAGTTAAGTCGTATGCCACAATCCACCACACGGTGGCGCACATCCTATTATTAGAATGTGACGTCACCGCTAACAGGCCTCTACTATCACTGTGCAGAGACTGATACTTGCCGGGTGCGGTGGCGCGTGCCTGTAATCCTGCCACTGGGAGGCTGAGGCTGTCGGATCACCTGAGTCCAGGGGTTCTGGTCTACCCCGAGCTGTGTCGATCAGGTGTCCGTACTAAGTTTGGTATCGATATGGTGAGCTTGGGGGAGCTCAGGCTCACCAGGTCGCTCTAAGGAGGGGTGAACCGGCCCAGGTTGGAAACGGAGCAGGTCAAAATCCCCGTGCCAATCAGTAGTGGGATCACACCTGTGAATAGCCAGTGTAGAACAGCCTGGGTGATACAGTGATACAGTGATACAGTGATACAGTGATACAGTGAGACATAGTCTTTTTACGACATCTCCAAAGCAAGCCAATCTATTTGCGCTAAAGTATTTATGAAGCGAAACACAGATATGTTCAGCTAGTTTCAATGTATAAAATGTCTGTGTGTTTCAGGCCTTCCTTCATCCCTTTCTTTTTAAGAATGGAAAAGGGAGACTTGCCATCTTAGAGAAGAAACTCAAGGTTTAGATCACAAGTAGTTCCCCAGCAACAAAGATTGCACAGACAAGCTGTTTGGTGGCAAGGATGGCACAGACAGGCTGTTTGCGGGAACTGACAAGCTCTTGGTTTGCAAGGATGGCACAGACATGTTGTTTGAGGCTAAAATGGCACAGGCATGCTGTTTGGTTACAAAGATGGCACAGGCACGCTGTCTGAAGGCACATACACACTGTTTGGGGCAGAGACAGCACAGGCAAGCGGTTTGGGACAATGAATACACTGAGAAACTGAGCATTTGATACTATAGATTTAGCTGGAAAAGGTTAATATGAAAATGAGACACCACAGACACAAGCTGAGTAGATGGTTTCTGAGATATTTTACTGCACCATCAAATGAAATGTTGACAAACTATACAAACGATACGGAAACTTATAAGAGTCCTTTTCATTCTATAGGGATTATTCTATTAATATATAAAGCATGCATTAAATAATTCTAACAGCATTTTACCGCAATTAAGTCGTATGCCACAATCCACCACACGGTGGCGCACATCCTATTATTAGAATGTGACGTCACCGCTAACAGGCCTCTACTATCACTGTGCAGAGATTGATACTTGCCGGGTGCGGTGGCGCGTGCCTGTAATCCTGCCGCTGGGAGGCTGAGGCTGTCGGATCACCTGAGTCCAGGGGTTCTGGTCTACCCCGAGCTGTGTCGATCAGGTGTCTGCACTAAGTTTGGTATCAATATGGTGAGCTTGGGGGAGCTCAGGTTCACCAGGTTGCTCTAAGGAGGGGTGAACCGGCCCAGGTCAGAAACGGAGCAGGTCAAAACCCCCATGCCAATCAGTAGTGGGATCGTACCTGTGAATAGCCAGTGTAGAACAACCTGGGCGATACAGTGAGACATAGTCTTTTTACAACATCTCCAAAGCAAGCCAATCTATTTGCGCTAAAGTATTTTTGAAGCGAAACACAAATATGTTCAGCTAGTTTCAATGTATAAAATGTCTGTGTGTTTCAGGCCTTCCTTCATCCCTTTCTTTTTAAGAATGGAAAAGGGAGACTTGCCATCTTAGAGAAGAAACTCAAGGTTTAGATCACAAGTAGTTCCCCAGCCACAAAGATTGCACAGACAAGCTGTTTGGTGGCAAGGATGGCACAGAAAGGCTGTTTGCGGGAACTGACAAGCTCTTGGTTTGCAAGGATGGCACAGACATGTTGTTTGAGGCTAAGATGGCACAGGCAGGCTGTTTGGTTACAAAGATGGCACAGGCACGCTGTCTGAGGGCACATACACACTGTTTGGGGCAGAGACAGAACAGGCAAGCGGTTTGGGACAATGAATACACTGAGAAACTGAGCATTTGATACTGCAGATTTAGCTGGAAAAGGTTAATATGAAAATGAGACACCACAGACACAAGCTGAGTAGATGGTTTCTGAGATATTTTACTGCACCATCAAATGAAATGTTTACAAACTATACAAACGAGACGGAAACTTATAAGAGTCCTTTTCATTCTATAGGGATTATTCTATTATTATATAAAGCATGCATTAAATAATTCTAACAGCATTTTACCGCAATTAAGTCATATGCCACAATCCACCACACGGTGGCGCACATCCTATTATTAGAATGTGACGTCAACGCTAACAGCCCTCTACTATCACTGCGCAGAGACTGATACTCGCCGGGTACAGTGGCGCGTGCCTGTAATCCTGCCGCTGGGAGGCTGAGGCTGTCGGATCACCTGAGTCCAGGGGTTCTTGTCTACCCTGAGCTATGTCGATCAGGTGTCTGCACTAAGTTTGGTATCAATATGGTGAGCTTGAGGGAGCTCAGGCTCACCAGGTTGCTCTAAGGAGGGGTGAACCGGCCCAGGTCGGAAACGAAGCGGGTCAAAACCCCCATGCCAATCAGTAGTGGGATCGTACCTGTGAATAGCCAGTGTAGAACAGCCTGGGCGATACAGTGAGACATAGTCTTTTTACAACATCTCCAAAGCAAGCCAATCTATTTGCGCTATAGTATTTTTGAAGCGAAACACAAATATGTTCAGCTAGTTTCAATGTATAAAATGTCTGTGTGTTTCAGGCCTTCCTTCATCCCTTTCTTTTTAAGAATGGAAAAGGGAGACTTGCCATCTTAGAGAAGAAACTCAAGGTTTAGATCACAAGTAGTTCCCCAGCAACAAAGATTGCACAGACAAGCTGTTTGGTGGCAAGGATGGCACAGACAGGCTGTTTGCGGGAACTGACAAGCTCTTGGTTTGCAAGGATGGCACAGACATGTTGTTTGAGGCTAAGATGGCACAGGCAGGCTGTTTGGTTACAAAGATGGCACAGGCACGCGGTCTGAGGGCACATACACACTGTTTGGGGCAGAGACAGCACAGGCAAGCGGTTTGGGACAATGAATACACTGAGAAACTGAGCATTTGATACTACAGATTTAGCTGGAAAAGGTTAATATGAAAATGAGACACCACAGACACAAGCTGAGTAGATGGTTTCTGAGATATTTTACTGCACCATCAAATGAAATGTTTACAAACTATACAAACGAGACGGAAACTTATAAGAGTCCTTTTCATTCTATAGGGATTATTCTATTAATATATAAAGCATGCATTAAATAATTCTAACAGCATTTTACCGCAATTAAGTCATATGCCACAATCCACCACACGGTGGCGCACATCCTATTATTAGAATGTGACGTCACCGCTAACAGCCCTCTACTATCACTGTGCAGAGACTGACACTCACTGGGTGCGGTGGCGCGTGCCTGTAATCCTGCTACTCGGAGGCTGAGGCTGTCGGATCACCTGAGTCCAGGGGTTCTGGTCTACCCCGAGCTATGTCGATCAGGTGTCCGCACTAAGTTTGGTATCAATATGGTGAGCTTGGGGGAGCTCAGGCTCACCAGGTTGCTCTAAGGAGGGGTGAACCAACCCAGGTCAGAAACGGAGCAGGTCAAAACCCCCATGCCAATCAGTAGTGGGATCGTACCTGTGAATAGCCAGTGTAGAACAGCCTGGACGATACAGTGAGACATAGTCGTTTTACAACATCTCCAAAGCAAGCCAATCTATTTGCGCTAAAGTATTTTTGAAGCGAAACACAAATATGTTCAGCTAGTTTCAATGTATAAAATGTCTGTGTGTTTCAGGCCTTCCTTCATCCCTTTCTTTTTAAGAATGGAAAAGGGAGACTTGCCATCTTAGAGAAGAAACTCAAGGTTTAGATCACAAGTAGTTCCCCAGCCACAAAGATTGCACAGACAAGCTGTTTGGTGGCAAGGATGGCACAGAAAGGCTGTTTGCGGGAACTGACAAGCTCTTGGTTTGCAAGGATGGCACAGACATGTTGTTTGAGGCTAAGATTGGCACAGGCAGGCTGTTTGGTTACAAAGATGGCACAGGCACGCTGTCTGAGGGCACATACACACTGTTTGGGGC
The DNA here is from genome assembly GCF_027358695.1 of Spea bombifrons. Classification (NCBI taxonomy): domain Eukaryota; kingdom Metazoa; phylum Chordata; class Amphibia; order Anura; family Pelobatidae; genus Spea; species Spea bombifrons. Next base: position 1,202,257 of record NC_071095.1, on the reverse strand, counting down.
AGAGACAGAACAGGCAAGCGGTTTGGGACAATGAATACACTGAGAAACTGAGCATTTGATACTGCAGATTTAGCTGGAAAAGGTTAATATGAAGATGAGACACCACAGACACAAGCTGAGTAGATTTTTTCTGAGATATTTTACTGCACCATAAAATGAAATGTTTACAAACTATACAAACGAGACGGAAACTTATAAGAGTCCTTTTCATTCTATAGGAATTATTCTATTAATATATAAAGCATTCATTAAATAATTCTAACAGCATTTTACCGCAGTTAAGTCGTATGCCACAATCCACCACACGGTGGCGCACATCCTATTATTAGAATGTGACGTCACCGCTAACAGCCCTCTACTATCACTGTGCAGAGACTGATACTCGCCGGGTGTGGTGGCGCGTGCCTGTAATCCTGCCACTGGGAGGCTGAGGCTGTCGGATCACCTGAGTCCAGGGGTTCTGGTCTACCCCGAGCTATGTCAATCGGGTGTCCGCACTAAGTTTGGTATCAATATGGTGAGCTTGGGGGAGCTCAGGCTCACCAAGTTGCTCTAAGGAGGGGTGAACCGGCCCAGGTCGCAAACGGAGCAGGTCAAAACCCCCGTGCCAATCAGTAGTGGGATCGTGCCTGTGAATAGCCAGTGTAGAACAGCCTGGGCGATACAGTGAGACATAGTCTTTTTACAACATCTCCAAAGCAAGCCAATCTATTTGCGCTATAGTATTTTTGAAGCGAAACACAAATATGTTCAGCTAGTTTCAATGTATAAAATGTCTGTGTGTTTCAGGCCTTCCTTCATCCCTTTCTTTTTAAGAATGGAAAAGGGAGACTTGCCATCTTAGAGAAGAAACTCAAGGTTTAGATCACAAGTAGTTCCCCAGCAACAAAGATTGCACAGACAAGCTGTTTGGTGGCAAGGATGGCACAGGCAGGCTGTTTGCGGGAACTGACAAGCTCTTGGTTTGCAAGGATGGCACAGACATGTTGTTTGAGGCTAAGATGGCACAGGCAGACTGTTTGGTTACAAAGATGGCACAGGCACGCTTTCTGAGGGCACATACACACTGTTTGGGGCAGAGACAGCACAGGCAAGCGGTTTGGGACAATGAATACACTGAGAAACTGAGCATTTGATACTACAGATTTAGCTGGAAAAGGTTAATATGAAAATGAGACACCACAGACACAAGCTGAGTAGATGGTTTCTGAGATATTTTACTGCACCATCAAATGAAATGTTTACAAACTATACAAACGAGACGGAAACTTATAAGAGTCCTTTTCATTCTATAGGGATTATTCTATTAATATATAAAGCATGCATTAAATAATTCTAACAGCATTTTACCGCAATTAAGTCATATGCCACAATCCACCACACGGTGGCGCACATCCTATTATTAGAATGTGACGTCACCGCTAACAGCCCTCTACTATCACTGTGCAGAGACTGATACTCGCCGGGTGCGGTGGTGCGTGCCTGTAATCCTGCCGTTGGGAGGCTGAGGCTGTCGGATCACCTGAGTCCGGGGGTTCTGGTCTACCCCGAGCTATGTAGATCAGGTGTCCGCACTAAGTTTGGTATCAATATGGTGAGCTTGGGGGAGCTCAGGCTCACCAGGTTGCTCTAAGGAGGGGTGAATCAGCCCAGGTCAGAAATGGAGCAGGTCAAAACCCCCATGCCAATCAGTAGTGGGATCGTACCTGTGAATAGCCAGTGTAGAACAGCCTGGGCGATACAGTGAGACATAGTCTTTTTACAACATCTCCAAAGCAAGCCAATCTATTTGCGCTATAGTATTTTTGAAGCGAAACACAAATATGTTCAGCTAGTTTCAATGTATAAAATGTCTGTGTGTTTCAGGCCTTCCTTCATCCCTTTCTTTTTAAGAATGGAAAAGGGAGACTTGCCATCTTAGAGAAGAAACTCAAGGTTTAGATCACAAGTAGTTCCCCAGCAACAAAGATTGCACAGACAAGCTGTTTGGTGGCAAGGATGGCACAGACAGGCTGTTTGCGGGAACTGACAAGCTCTTGGTTTGCAAGGATGGCACAGACATGTTGTTTGAGGCTAAGATGGCACAGGCAGGCTGTTTGGTTACAAAGATGGCACAGGCACACTGTCTGAGGTCACATACACACTGTTTGGGGCAGAGACAGCACAGGCAAGCGGTTTGGGACAATGAATACACTGAGAAACTGAGCATTTGGTACTACAGATTTAGCTGAAAAAGGTTAATATGGAAATGAGACACCACAGACACAAGCTGAGTAGATTTTTTCTGAGATATTTTACTGCACCATCAAATGAAATGTTTACAAACTATACAAACGATACGGAAACTTATAAGAGTCCTTTTCATTCTATAGGGATTATTCTATTAATATATAAAGCATGCATTAACTAATTCTAACATCATTTTCCCACAGTTAAGTCATATGCCACAATCCACCATTCGGTGGCGCACATCCTATTATTGGTATGCGACGCCAAAGCTAACAGCCCTCTACTATCACTGTGTAGTACCGGTAGTGTACCTAAATGGGGGGGGGCGAGGGGGCAGTCTGCACCAGATGCCACTCTTCAGGGGGGTGCCGCGATGGCAGCCTAACGCGGGCCTGCAGCTCACCGCTTTGGCGCCCACGCACTGTGTGAGGAAACTCTTTTCCCCGCCACAGCATTGAGCTGCAGTCCCGCGTCAGCCCCTGGACCTGTGAAATCTGCAAGATTGGTAAGGGGGTGCGGGAGAGTGAATGGGTGAATGAATAAATGATTGAGTAAGTGTTTAGGGACAGAAATGGAATAGGCAGGCTGTTAAGAGGTGCAGAGGTGGCACAGGCAGGTTGCTTCAGGGGCAGATGTGGCACAGGCAGGTTGCTGCAGGGGCAGAGGTGGCATTGGCAGACTGTGCCCAAGGTGGTGCTGTGGAATATGTTGCTTTTGAAGCCAAGGGGAGATGTATTGAAATGTGCGGCAGTGTGGTTTAGAGTGGTCGGTGTGGTTGAGAAATGTTGTTAGTATAACCATGCCTTCCAACTGTCCCTGCTTTTGGCACTATCCTGCCGTCCTGTGTACCTACCACATTGTTGCAGCACAGACCTCTATTTCAGCTCCTGCGTAGCCTCCTCAGAATGCTCAGCGGTTGAATGGAGCAAGTTCACTCCTGAGGTAAGGTGAATGGGTTGCCACATCTCTGACCCTGCCCAGTCCTTCCTCAAGCCTTGACCAATTGTGCCTCACACCCCGCCTCTAACCTCACCCCCAACACAGGGGTCCTTGTCACAACCCTGGGTAAAAAGTGCAGTTTAATAATCAGTGGTTGTGATTTATATATATATATATATATATGTGTGTGTGTGTGTGATTGTTTTATGTGCCTTTGTTCTCCCTCATGTGCTGCCCCAGTCGATGTTCCACATGTCCTGCCCACAGACTTTAACCCTTCATATCCCGGACGCCATTGACCACGCCAGCGCACCCTTTTCCCGCTATTAACCCACAGGTGGTGGGGTACGGATCAAGGATGACTCGGAGAAGGAGCCTCCTGTGGATTCGCGGTCATTGGGACTTTCGGGAGAGTGGAGGATGGCGTGAAGGCCGAACACATGGGGGATGTGATTTATGGCCTTTTACCCTTTGGATCTGTATATAAGCCTGTGTGTTTTCCCAATAAACTGTGTGTTACTTTTCTGGACATTAGTCTTGTCTAATGCTTCAGGGACTTGCTGGGTCACTCATTGTCCTTTTCAGGACATTTACAGCACTGTATTCGGCTACGCCTCGGCGGGCCACGGTGCTATTCCATCGAGGATACCGAGCCAGTTCCTGATCCCTTCCTCGCCAATAGTATCGTCTAGAGCTGGAAGCGATTAACTCTTGCGGTTCCAGGAGGAAGCAACAAAGAACTGTGATAAACACATTGCCTGCTAGCCTGCAGCCACACAGATACAGATAGCTGGGAGATTAATGGTTTATGAAACATTTAGTGTGCCATCAAACCAGATTTATACACAAACTATAAAAACTAACATTACAAAAAGTATAGGTATATGTATAATTGTAGATAGTAGTACTGCACTTTGCACAACTTATAAGGGAACATGCTAACAAATTAATGAGTGATTTACCAGCAGCTGCCAGACGGTGGCGCGCATCCTATATATTCATTGAATGTGACGTCATTTCTAGCTCAGCCTCTACTATCACTGTGCAGTCTGTTTTACTCGCCGGGTGCGGTGGCGCGTGCCTGTAATCCTGCTACTGGGAGGCTGAGGCTGTCGGATCACTTGAGTCCAGGGGTTCTGGTCTACCCTGAGCTATGTCGATCGGGTGTCCGCACTAAGTTCGGTATCAATATGGTGAGCTTGGGGGAGCTCAGGCTCACCAGGTTGCTCTAAGGAGGGGTGAACCGGCCCAGGTCGGAAACGGAGCAGGTCAAAACCCCCGTGCCAATCAGTAGTGGGATCGCGCCTGTGAATAGCCAGTGTAGAACAGCCTGGGCAACACAGTGAGACATAGCCTTTTTTTAAAAATAAATCATAGTTCATTTTGTTTTTTAATTTCTATAAAAAGCCCCATATTTAAAAGAAATCTATATTTAATTAAGCATCATTTATTACAACTATGATGGCGCTATACAAGCATAATAATAATTACAATAATTATTTCCATTTCTGCCATCTTCTACAAGCTTCTATTCTAGTGCAATTCTTTTTTTTTTAAATACATTTTATAATATAATAATACATTTTACTTCCATTAACAATGTGTAAAGGCAAGTATTTTTGGTTTGTTTGACTGCCTCCTACTGGACAAAGCTTGTTAAATGTTTGAGGCTGTGTAGTTTGCTTAACTCACCAGGAGGGGTCACTCTTTCCAGTGTCGCACTTTTGCTAGGTTTGTCACTTCTGGCTTGCCGTATGTGACTGTCCGTGTCATGTGGTAAGCCCAGGAAGCTTAGTGCGATAATCTGCAGATGGTGTGCGAGGAGCTGTTCCTTCCTACGGCAACATGAAGAACAGATTCAACACCATAGATATCCGAGCTGTCATCGCAGAATTAAATGACAGGTGACGTATATTCTATATGCGGAAAATATTAATTTATTAGAGGAGTTTAATTTAATTACGTAACAAACCTCACACATATGCCAGTTCCACTACATGACGTCACATTACCTGTGTTTTCCTTATTTACAGCTTGTTGGGAATGAGAGTTTACAATGTCTATGATGTGGACAATAAGACTTATCTCATTCGACTACAAAAGTAAGGCTTTTTGTGTTATCTCTGTGTAATGAAGTATATTTTATTGTATGCTTAATGTCTTCAGTACAGTGCACTTTAGTTACCCCCCCAGTGACTATTTGGCATGTACACACTGAAGGGGTTAGCAACGAACAGTTAAAACATAAAATGCTTTCTGTGACAGGCTGCACATTTATATTTTATATATCTATTATTATTATTTTCATTTATTTTTGTGTCTTAGAGGAAATTCCCCGTAACTTTGAGAGTGGCCACCCAAAGTGATCCCTGGACAAAGGGAATGGTTAGAAATTTACATATTGGCCCCTCCATATGCATGTATTATTCCCCAAACATCACTTCTTAATATATATATATATATATATATATATATATATATCCCCGCAGAGCCATATCATGACAGTATTGTTTTACCATAAACTGTGTTTAGAATTTAATGCAATAACAATTAACCTTGGCACTTAATTATATGCTCAAAATATTGAACTTAACAACAATAAATAGGAAACAAAAGGACTTAAAAAAAAAAAAGTTCAATATTAGTCAAGTTTACTGCACTATATGATTGTAATGGTTCCAAAATCTCCAGGAGTCAATGATTAGCCTTATTGCCCCCCCCCCAAAAAAAAGATAAACAGCATGTATAGCTCCTTGTATAAAAGACACACTTTGTTATGTATGTCTTATGTACTTATTCATATGAAATGTTCATGTGCGTTCTCCTTGGTTCCATCTACGTTGTAAAATCCAAACTTATATTAAGCAAGGAGAGTATTTCTTATGCTCTGGACATCTATTCTGTACATCTTTCCTGCGCCGATCACGTTATATACAATTAGGTGGGTTGCACATCCAGTCTCACATCCACGTCAGCAAATAGTGGTCTGGTTTTTACACAAATTTTTACACGAATCATTTAATGTATGAAGATACATGATAGTTTATCTATATTGTATGTGTGATGATTGCACGTTTTTTTTAAGTGTTCCTAATAAAAATGATCTTTTTTTGTAAAACTACTTGGCATGTATCTGGCAAGGGATTCCGAGGCTCCTGTATGTGCAGAGTGTACTTACCCCTTTTCATAAAGTAAAACAGGTGTACCAATGGAAGAACAGAAAAGAAAGGATCCTCTGTATTGTATTATATTTGGTTATCCTGATACTGCTGCTTACTAGAATTCTTGATAAATGTTATCCTTTAATTTATAGTTTTCTGAATTAATTTTAACTTGTTTGCTCTTGTTTCACCAACAGGCCAGATTTTAAGGCTGTACTCCTCATAGAATCAGGTATAAGAATTCACACTACAGAATTTGAGTGGCCTAAGAATATGATGCCATCAGGATTTGCAATGAAGGTAACAATGTGATTACCTTTTCTATCCCAAGACAGGAGGATGCCGCACGCCTAAACATACCCCCATTTCTTTCCTCCAGTGCCGGAAACATTTGAAATCCCGGAGGCTGGTCAGCATTAAGCAGCTGGGTGTGGACAGGATCGTCGATTTCCAGTTTGGTTCTGACGACGCTGCGTATCATGTGATTGTGGAGCTTTATGACAGGGTACGATGGTATAGGCAATATTTAAGCTTGTTTCTTGCCAAACAAAGTAGGAGCACTTTTAAGAATACTTTTAATTAAATAAAAAAACATTGAGTTTATTATCATAGGCGGACTTGAAAAAGATGCCCTCTGAGCAGCCAATTCAGAAACGTCCGCATTGATCTGTTAACTCCTGGGCCGTTTAAAACACATTAGCTTTTTTACACTGTAGTGATTTTGTGACGCGTCACGGAGCCTTACAGATACTTCACTGTTGTTTCAGGGCAACATTGTTCTTACAGATCATGAATATCTCATTCTGAACATCTTGAGGTTTCGGACGGACGAGGCAGACGATGTGAAGTTTGCTGTTCGAGAACGCTATCCTGTTGATAATGCAAAACTTGCTGAGCCCCTCCTCACCTTGGAACGGTACGGTCACACTAAATAGTATGCTAGTATTACTAAAGCCATGTATATAGTTGATATCAGCTGTTTTTTTCACTGTTTTGTTTTTAACTGTAGATTAAAAGAAATCCTAGGAAGTGCTCAAAAAGGAGACCAAGTGAAGAGGGTTCTCAATCCACATCTGCGTAAGAGTTCACATCTATTCTTTTGAATGTCAATTAAAGAGAAATCTGACGCCTGCTAATTGCCATCAATTTTCTGTCCAGCGTATGGTGCGACTCTGATTGAGCACTGCTTACTGGAAGTGGGACTTTCAAGCAATGTGAAAGCTGAACAGATCACTGCGGACTCAGGTCAGTAACGGTCAAGTTACGATATCCAAATGCTCCCGGCACAGGGCTTCACAGCTCTTTAGCCCATGCACTTAAATAGACGGTGGTTGATGTGCTCAGAATATTCACATGCATTTCTTTTATATTAAAAAAACAAAGGCATAAGTTCTGCATTTACTCTGCGCTCTAATTTTGCAGTAAATTTGCATTTTTTTCCCCCCTAAAGATATTGAGAAGGTTCACGACGCTTTAAAAAAGGCCGAAGAATACATGGATCAAACTCTTAGTTTTAAGGGGAAGGTAAGTGTGTACCGATACTGCTATGCCCAGAAATCTGGATTAACCGTTCGTTAATTTGTACGAGTGGAGGATAACATCACCAAACCTGCATAAAACACCATTTCCAGTACGTAGCAGGCCCAAAGCATAAAAAAAGCATCTTTTTAGTGTCTGCAATTTATAGCGAGGGTAGAAATACCTCAAATATTGTTGCTAAGATCTTTTGTTGAGAATTTTGTTTGTGTCACTTGGAAGGCAGGATTTTGTTCAACCAAAGCGAAATTAGCTCTAGTGCTCTAGTTTCAAATTTACATGTTTAATATACATACATCCACTGCTTTTTTCACCCCATTTGGACACATGCTACTTACAGGTGATGTAAATACAAAATCTAGCGTATGTAGAGTAATGGGGCAGTTTTCTCCGGCGGGTACCACACTGTGTACATGTTCGTACTGACGGTTGAACAATTTTAGGATGCCTTATTGCTCTCTGCGTAGATAAACATATATTTTCTACTGCCATCTGGTGAGCTCCCTGTCCTTTACTTTGCTTCTTCAGCATTCTCTAGGGTGTACAAGAGTACTAAATCTTTAATATATATATATATATATATATTTAATAAATATTTTAATTTTTTTAACTGTGAATTACCCACAGGGCTACATAATCCAAAAAAGAGAAAAGAAACCAAGCCTAGAATTGAATAAAGAACCCGAAGACATACTCACGTGAGTTATCCTGTATATATGAACTACGAAAATGCACTCTGTGTCAGTATGCTCGGGGTCCTGGAGATGCTGATCACCAGCTTCGCACCATATACGCCTTCTGCTAACTAGGAACCTTCTTCTGTGTTTCAGAAATGAGGAATTCCATCCTTTCCTATTTGCACAACATCGCAACAGTCAGTACATGGAACTTGATTCGTTTGATAAGGTTTGTTTGTGTGTTGTTTCATTTCTCACTATATTATAGCATGCAATTTAGAGATTTCTACAAAGTAGTAACTAGTTTGGTCAATAAATCCCATATAGTGACGTTCACCTTCTCATTAAAGTAAAACATTCTTACATAATTAGTGACATGTTCTTTCTTTTTCATTTAAGGCTGTTGATGAATTTTATTCCAAGCTGGAAGGTCAGAAGATTGATTTAAAAGCCCTTCATCAGGTAGGGTGAATGACCAATAATGCTGTGTGTGGCTTTTGGATATCTATATATTAAGTACTTTTTAATTTGTTGTGCAGCGTAAAGATTTTGTCATGAGTTTATGTTTTTTTGTAAAGTTCCACTTTATGATGCAAGGTTTTTCTATTAATAATGGCTTAGCTAGTGGGTTTTGTCAAGGATTGGATTTTGTTATAAATAGTGACTTGTTATTTTGTGTATCTTGCAAAAATTGTATTTTTATTTGTTTGTTTATTCATTTAGTTTTTACTTTCAGGAAAAACAAGCCTTGAAGAAGTTGGAGAATGTCCGTAAAGACCATGTGCATAGACTGGAATCTCTGCAGTATTCACAGGTATGTTTGACCCGGTCTTGGCTAACTACACCTTTGTGGCCAGTGAGGCTGTGTTCTGTCATTCTGTTCCAATGATTCAGGTCCTCCCGGCACCCGGAGAGTTGGCGAGAACGATCTGGTTTGAGATGCAGAAAGGCTATTCATTTACCTCCAGAATACTATAAAAATCTAAAAAAAACATTCCTCTTTAGGAAATCGACAAAACCAAAGGAGAGCTGATTGAAATAAACTTGGACATAGTAGACCGTGCAATCCAGGTGGTGCGCAGTGCCCTTGCTAATCAGATCGACTGGAAAGAGATTGGAACCATTGTGAAAGAGGCTCAAATTCAGGGTGACCCCGTTGCTCTTGCCATCAAAGAACTTAAGCTGGAGATGAACCATATCACCATGTTGCTGAAGTGAGTCTATGTCAATTCATTAAGAAGCGGTGGCTTTGGTCCAACACTTTCTCACCATGAATGATTATAGAAAGGTGGTTAGACTTTCCTTCTTGGAAAATTCTAATTTGCACAACTTTAGACATTTCTTTCTTAAGACAGCGTACTTGTTCTGTGACATTATGCACAAAACTTCACAAAGTGCCTTGTCTGTTTGAAGGAATGCTAATGTTTTATTTGGAAAAAGTAGGTAAACTGTCCCTATAACCAAGTCTGTTTTTTCAGAAACCCTTACACATTGTCTGAAGAAGAGGATGATGATGAAGAACAGATGGAAGAAGCAGAAGAACCAAAAGGGAAGAAGAAAAAAGCAAAAAATAAGCAACAGCCTAAGAAAGCTCAGAAGAACAAGCCAATGCTGGTGGATGTGGACCTCAGCTTATCTGCTTACGCCAATGCCAAAAAGTGAGCGAAAGGAAGTGGTCGCATAAGAAGAGGGCCATACGTGATTCAGGGAGCGAGAGGAAAAGAAAGACCCCAAAAATATAAATATTTTTATATTTGTAATTTTTAATTGCAGGTATTATGATCACAAGAGACACGCGGCAAAGAAAACACAGAAGACTGTAGAAGCTGCAGAAAAGGTAAATCCAAAGTAAACATTTTGTCACAGCCACCACCTTCCAAATATATCCTGACCCCTGAGATATTTCAAAACACCTGGTTTAGGAAAAAGCTTTATCTCATAATAAAGACTAGACTGGATAGAGCATGTGGTTGGAAGAAAGATGAAAGGAGGTGCAAAAAGTGAGCTTTTTGGATTTTGTCTTACATCTGACCCCGCACAGTCTGGATGTGTTATAACCATTGTATGTTCTCTAATATCTGCAGAGATCATTTAGGACTATACCATTTTTCATGTGCATTTTTTCCTTTTTCCTACTGGGTAGGCATTCAAATCAGCAGAGAAGAAGACAAAGCAGACACTGAAGGAAGTCCAGACAGTCAGCACCATTCAAAAGGCCAGGAAGGTGTACTGGTGAGAAGGGTTTTCACACTTGAATAGCCTAACAATGGGGGAGCAAATGTCCCTCTTTATTGTGCTAAAGAGGGGTAAATCAGCATATTTGCAAAATAAAAAAATCATTAACTAATAAAAGGCAGGGAGATAATAAAACAGACAAGGTCCGTAGTACACCAACCAAGAAAAAAAGGACCGAGCTTCTTGTAGCAAGCAGGAGCTGTCTCCACAGATGGCCGAGCATATAACCTACTTGTCTTGCACTGAATAGGAGAGTATTATAGCCCATTGTTTAAAGTAAAATTGGATATCACTAAATAAAGCTACAGTCTGTAGGTCACTTTTTATAGAATCTGAAATGGCACATACCTCCCAAGTGTCCCTCTTTAAGATGGGGAGTCTCTTATTGGAAACTACATCATTCTGTCCCTCTTTCCAGCACTGATGCACTCATTTTCTTTGAGCTTAGAAGGATTGTTTGAGAATGAGTGTATCAAAGCCTCAGCCATGCATGTAGAAACAGCAGAAATACATTCTTCAATTTCTAAACATATTAATCATCAGGTCAAATAAAGCCCTAGTAAAGCCGCACCTAACCGTACCCCCTTGGCCATATTCAGTGGTTGAAGTCTGGTAGACCTCCGAATTCCCTTCAAGTCACCTTGAAATGCCTGACTCTGTATTTTACTTCAGGTTTGAGAAGTTCTTGTGGTTCATTAGCTCAGAGAACTATCTGGTGATCGCAGGGAGAGACCAGCAGCAGAATGAGATGATTGTGAAGCGTTACCTAAACCCTGGTTAGTATCAAGCCGATAGCAATGCCATTTAACAATAAATGATACAGATAATTCTGTAAATGTGAAATTGAACCCCCCCCCCTTTCTAGGGAATATCATGTGACTCAAAAGTGGGCACTGATGTAAAACAAAAAAACACAGATCGGCCAAGATTTCTATAACATGGTAGAGGGGCAGGTAATGTTTCCTCTATGTAAAACTGTGTCTTTTTAAGTATTGAATTTACGCAAAGCGTGGTGTTTTTTCTTTGTAGGTGATATATATGTGCATGCAGATCTACATGGGGCTACCAGCTGTGTCATCAAGAATCCTACAGGTAAAAGTGCTGCTGCCTGACAGATAAATAGACCCTTGCAAAGTTTTATTAAATTACATTAGGATAAAAATAAAAAAAACATAGTATGTACATCTTACTGCAGATTACAGCTCAGAAGTAGTACAGAGGTCTGCTGAGTGTTGGTCAGAGATGTTATAGGGGAATACGTGGTATAACTCGATGGACTGCTGGGTACAAGCCTGGTGGTACAGAGTGCTGCAGGGTATAGGGCGATAGCGGTATAGGGGACTGCAGGGTATAGCTTGATAGTGGTATAGGGGACTACAGGGTTTAGCTTCATAGCGCTATATCGGACTGCAGGGTATAGCTTGATAGTGGTATAGGGGACTGCAGGGTTTAGCTTGATAGCGGTATAGGGGACTGCAGGGTTTAGCTTGATAGTGGTATAGGGGACTGCAGGGTATAGCTTGATACTGGTATAGGGGACTGCAGGGTTTAGCTTGATAGCGGTATAGGGGACTGCAGGGTATAGCTTGATACTGGTATAGGGGACTGCAGGGTTTAGCTTGATAGCGGTATAGGGGACTGCAGGGTTTAGCTTCATAGTGGTATAGGGGACTGCAGGGTATAGCTTGATAGCGGTGTAGGGGACTGCAGGGTATAGCTTGATAGCGGTATAGGGGACTGCAGGGTATAGCTTGATAGCGGTATAGGGGACTGCAGAGTTAACTTGATACTGGGATAGGGGGCTGCAGGGTATAGCTTGATAGTGGTATAGGGGACTGCAGGGTATAGCTTGATAGTGGTATAGGGGACTGCAGGGTTTAGCTTGATAGCGGTATAGGGGACTGTAGGGTATAGCTTGATCATGGTATAGGGGACTGCAGGGTATATCTTGATAGTGGTATAGGGGACTGCAGGGTATAGCTTGATAGTGGTATAGGGGACTGCAGGGTATAGCTTGATAGTGGTATAGGGGACTGCAGGGTTTAGCTTGATAGTGGTATAGGGGACTGTAGGGTATAGCTTGATCATGGTATAGGGGACTGCAGGGTATATCTTGATAGTGGTATAGGGGACTGCAGAGTATAGCTTGATCGTGGTACAGGGGACTCCAGGGTATAGCTTAACAGGGTTACAGAAGACTGCAGAGTTCATCTCGACGGTGGTAAAAGCGATTGTAGATTATTGATGAGCAGAGATACGGGAGAACGCAGAGTATTACTCGGCGGCGGTACCGGGAACTGGAGGTTTTAGCTCGGCATTGGTACAGGGACTTTGGGCATTGATTAAGCAGCTTTTTTTTTTAGGTGTTTTGTAACTTCTTCTCACGTATCCGCTTTGGTGACAAGTCATTAAAACGTGCATTTGAATATTAACCTCTCTATATCTGTGTCTCAGGGGAGACCGTGCCGCCGCGCACACTAACAGAAGCTGGCACAATGGCGGTTTGTTATAGCGCAGCCTGGGACGCACGCGTGATCACCAGTGCCTGGTGGGTCCATCATAACCAGGTAATGTTCCTGCAATTCTTCTTTCTATCGTCTAAAAGAATAGCGTTTAAGGTGTAAGTTAAGGGTGCTTCTAAAGAGTAGCGGCCACCAAATTTTTCCAAAATCACAGTTAACATTTTTTTTATGATTATTTCTTTCAGGTTTCAAAGACGGCTCCAACTGGAGAGTATCTGACTACGGGAAGCTTTATGATTAGAGGTAGGGAGATGCATACGTCATATCTCATGCTTTATGGGGCCGTGTAAATTTACAAGAAAAGCTTTCTGTGACAACAGAAACCAGCAAATTTCCTGCGTGTGAACAACCAAATTCGTCCATGTTATATTATTTTACTGTTTTTCTGAAGAACATAGTGTTTTCTGTATATTGGTGTGGTTCCACAGAATTTGTGGCCTTTAAAGAAAATATTCCAAATTAGTACACACACCTGGTACACAAAAATGGGAAAAATAACTTATGAGCAAATGTGCAAATTATTGTAATCTTGTCTGCTAAAAAGTAATTTTTTGACAATATTTTTCAGGCAAAAAAAACTTCCTGCCTCCCTCATACCTGATGATGGGGTTTGGATTTTTGTTTAAGGTTGGTATGTTTGCTTTTGATTTCTGTGTATGTTAATATACTCGTAAGGGGCATGTCACTTCCCACGCGTTGGCCAGCCTGTCTGTATGATGGTAGCGATGCCTCACCTGACCAGCAGAGGGCAGCTCTATACGGGCTAATCTCTGCAGATACCTTTTTTTGGGTTAGCATTGCCTTCTAAGGAGGAAGCCCCACAAAGCTTTTTATGTCTAGCTTTAAACTCCTATTAGTTTTATTAGCGTGTAACGGATGAAAAAGCAGTCCCAAAACTTTTCCTAAAATAGGGATCCAGCTGGTATTACAGAAGTGTTTGGATACAATAAGGCAATGTATTCTCAGCGAGTGGGGAGCTGCTTTAGGAGTTCTGACCTGGCAGCAACACATTAGAAACTTAGAAACCTTCCCGTCTAAGTCAAAGTGGATATAGGGGGCAGCGGGGAAATTGCTTACCCTGTCAAACGCATCTCACTTATTGTGGCAGTAGTAGAGTTGATGACATCATTTGATCCCACTCAAGGAGCGAGAAATGTGCGCAGGCTCAAAGCTTCCTCCGGAGAATGGGCTCTTCATCGGCCTGTGCTCTGATGCAAAAAGAGAACAGTTTGGTTAATTGAAGTCCAATATACAGTAGAAAATAACTTTATATGTCACTTTTCTCAAATCCTACATTCTACAGATGTCAGCCCTGAATATACCCAATAAATGAAGTAGAAATACTTCATATATGCTATAGGAACAGCCATCTTAACTGCCTGTTCCAAGGATCTGCACAATTATTCCTCCCCATTGAGTTATCCCTTCCTTATTGTAAAATTGCTGAATGTTGCTAGTTGGTTCAGGCAGCATCTGTAAGGATGGGGTTGGAGAATCGAGATCTCCTCTTTGCTTTGGTAAACTGAAAGTAATTAGACTGAGCAAAGCCACGCGAGCTGCGGGTTAAATAAATGAATTTAGTTTGCAGACTCGAATTGCAGTGAATTCCTTTTCTTGTAGGTGGACGAGGCTTGTGTTTGGCGTCATAAAGGAGAACGCAGGGTTAAAGTTCAGGACGAGGATCTGGAAAGTGTGACGACCAGTAACTCTGAACTGGCAGCTGAAGAAAATGAGCCTTTGGGTAAAAACTGCAACCCCTGAAATGAAAATTATTGAAATGGAGATGAATCTTTTTAAGTATTTTAAATGAAAAAAAAATATATTGTGATGGAGGCTTGAGTTGTATGCGCTGTTTGTTAGCGGGCAACTGGGAGAAGCTTTGTTTCTGTGCGCGCCGTGCAACTGTTTTACGCCATGTGCCGTAAAGCAAGTGGGGATTCCTAGAAAAGTGATCAAATGCATTTATTACTTCTGCACCGTTCAGAACGGAGAGGTTTTTTTTAATTTGGGAAAATAGGAAATGGAGATTTCTAGTCCCCAGATCTATGCATAGAGATGTATTTTTTAATTTAGCGAACAAGAATGTTTTTTATTGCTTGTGCTAGAGCCTCGTGTGATTGGTTTTTTCTATGTTTGTTTTAACGTCTTAGAGGAAGAGAGTGACGGCAGCAGCTCTGACGATGAAAACAAACAGGATACCGCAGACACAACTGACAGGACTAACTTGAAGTCAGATACCGAGCAGCTAACCCAATCCGTGAATGAACTTGAAGATCTGGCAGAGGTCAGAGAAGCAACGGGGTCGGATGAAGAAAGCGATGGCGAGAGTCCTCATTCTACAGGAAAAGAAGAAAACGACGCTACGGGGCTCAGCTACCCCGACACTAGTATAGACTTATCTCATCTCCAGGCAAAGAGGTAGAATCATTAGGTGCTAAGGCCCTGTCAAAAGTCACAGGGGTGGAGTGACTAGTGGTATGCACAACGTGGCCTTAATTAACTCTATCGGCAAAGACATTCACTGGATATTGGTGCACGTAATACACGTTTTTTACATGATAGTAATGGTGTTGATTCATGCTAATCCCCCCCCAAAGCCCAGCTGTGGCTATTTGCGGATGATAGGAATTATAGTTTAACATCTGGCATCATTGGAATAGTTACGTTACACTTGTTTGTGGAACCACTACATACGTGTGAGAATAATTTCAATATAGAATTAAAACGTTTACCTCCTTTCCACAGAGTATTGAATAAAGTAGTTGCTCCAGAACCTGCCAAATCAGCTGCGGTAAGACCTCCTTATTTTGGAATCAAGTTAATATGAATCTATCTTTTTTTTCTTATTATTATTATTATTGAATAATATTTTATGTTCTGGCAGCAGCAAAATGACAAGTCAGCTGGTTGGAAACATATGTCTGCTAAAGAGCGACGGTAAGAAACGGCTTTATTTATGTGAAAGATCATTTTTTTCACCATTAAAACCTTTTGGAGGTTGCTTCCTCCTCCAAAACTTCACTCTTCTGACTGCTTTACAGCAAAGATTGTAAGCCATAGGCTCAGCGTCATGGGGGGCTGCGGCTACCTCGCCTTTGAAAGGTAAAGCAGTTCACTGATCAATGCATGAAATCAGGTGTTTCCTACCTTCTGACCTGCAGGAACATGAAGAAAAAGAATAAGCCTAATGACCCAGATGAAAATGAACCATTGGAGGAGACGAGGAAAGAGGAGAAACCTGAAACGGAAGTTTCCCAGAATGCACCACAAGGTGTCGCTGGGCAGCAGCCAATGAAACGAGGCCAAAAGGTACCGTTTCTCAGCCTCTGGATTGGGCTTTTATCTATTAATTTCTTGAAGATAAATATTAGGCAAATGCTCATCCGTTTTTGTTCTATAAAGTCTTCTTTGTTTCTTTTTCCCTCTGGGTAGGGTTGCCACCTTTCTTGCGAAAAAATACCGGCCATGCTTATTTGCATAATTAATTATATATGTGTGACCTCATAAAAACATCATAGTGCATCTACCTCCCCCCCAAATTTTCAGAACTTCTCCTTGAAAATATTTCTTTGCGTGTATTTTCAGAGTAAAATGAAGAAAATGAAAGAGAAGTATAAAGACCAGGATGAGGAGGATCGAGAGCTAATAATGCAACTGTTGGGCGTAAGATGTGAAGTTTTTCCTATACCTTTTTAGTGTGTGTGTGTGTATATATATATATATATATATATATATATATATATATATATATATATATATATATTTTGTTTTGTTTATCGTTGAATATTACTAGCCACTATAGTGACAAGTAATTAATTCTCCGTTTCTTTAGTCTGCAGGA
The DNA here is from genome assembly GCF_027358695.1 of Spea bombifrons. Taxonomy (NCBI): domain Eukaryota; kingdom Metazoa; phylum Chordata; class Amphibia; order Anura; family Pelobatidae; genus Spea; species Spea bombifrons. Next base: position 1,185,117 of record NC_071095.1, on the reverse strand, counting down.
TCAAACAAGGAAGACAAAGGAAAAAAGGGGAAGAAGGGTAAAATTAAGGAAGAAGTGGTAAAAAAGCAGCCCCAGAAAGCAAAGGCGGGTGGCAAGGGAAACATTAATAAGAAGGAGAGTCCGGTGGATGTCTTTGTAACCCAAGATATTCAAGAGATGACTTTAGAAGATCAACAGGATGAAAAGGTAGGAGATGCTGCTGCAATTTTAACATAACAAAGAAAAGTATGTGTCATATACAATGGACTCTATTCACTAAACACTGGAAATTATCTTAGGACGGATGTTGTACGGGTAGCGACAGCCGGGTAAATCAAAAGTTTACTTATTTTTATTGTTATGTTTACATATACTTCGGCTATCCTTTTGGTTTGTAGGTTTGACGGATGTTACAGCACATTTTCTGTAAATTGCATGATATATTCAATAAAAAAAGAAAAGTAAGTTTGTGGGGCAAAGAAGGTTATACAATGTACTAACACACAATAAATCTCAAATGCCTCGCTTACTGTAATGCGCTTCTCACTTTGTTGCTTTTTGTGTTATTTTCTATCCTTTTTCTTGTATTCTGGGTTTACACACTGATTATATTATTGTTACTTCCTATACAGGATGATCAGGAGCAGGACCCACAAGCATCAGAGGTATGTCTTATTCCTTTTCCAAACTTGCGACATTTCATTTCTTATTTTAAAATGTCTCATGGAATGCAGTGAGGACGGATATCAATACAAAAGGCAAAAGCCTGAGATTTTCTTGATTAATGACATAATTCGGACCATACCTTTTTTGCGATTTCCCCTGCGACATAATGTACATCCACGCCCAGAACCATATGTTTTGGGTTATTTTCTGTTTTTTGTTCTGCTTCACTATACTATCCCGAAGAGCTCCTATTGCAGGAGAAATTCTTTGGTTCTTTGCGATGTATACTGAAGTTGGCAAACCCCCATTGGCTCCAGTTTTTAATGCATTACCCACGCTTTTGCCCCAAAAGTTAAGCCTTATAGAAACCCGATTCAGCGCATTTCCAGTAAATGAAATATATTTGTCACTGTCTTTGTTTTCGTCATTTTTTCTTTAAAATACGTGTATTTACCTCCTTGCTTCTTCCAGGAAGCCGAGAACTTGCTGGATTCCTTGACCGGGCAGCCGCACGCCGAGGACGTGCTCCTTTTTGCGGTTCCCGTCTGCGCGCCATACACAGCGATGACCAGTTATAAGTGCGTGGAGTGATTCTCAGCCCTTCCTTTTCACTAGGAGTAGTCTAACAGAATATATAACAGTCCTATACATGCGCGAGTGGACGCATTCAGGAAGACACACCGCAGTATCTGCGATATCCCTGCTGCTCCTCCTGATAAGTGTTCAGTGTTTGAGTTACTTAATGGGAATTGTAGTACCAAACACCAAAATGCTTAGAGTAATTTACACCCTAACTCTGCTACGTAACCCGTTTGCGGTAAAGGTTATGAGAAGTTAAAGCTGTGGGCTTGATCCTCCTTGATCTATGCCCTTTTGTCAGCAAGGAATTCATCTGAATTCAGATTTTATTTTTACGTTTCTGTTCATTACACATACCTGTATATCTTCTCGCAGATGTGCCCTTTAAGACGAGAAATTATTTTTCTTTGTACATTATTGTATTTTCTGATGATTTATGATAATCTTTATGTTCTTAATCTTAGGTATAAAGTAAAGTTAACCCCAGGAACTAATAAGAAAGGAAAAGGTATATTCTGTGAAAAACCTGTACAGACCACCTATATATTGTGTTAAACTGATCATGCACAAAGAAGTGTCACATTGAGCCGTGTTAGTGCACATTATGATCAGGACCTGCTTTAAATGCTGCATTTACTTATTTTATTGTATACACACCACTTATTGTCGGACAGGTACAAGGAGCTTTTTTTGGCCCCTTACCCTACCTAAAAAACACTGCTGAATTAACCTGTTAGTGGGTTAACATGTGGCCACTGCTCTGATATTAGATATATGTGTGCGTGCCAGTAAACGTTAAAAAATAGAGCTTATATAGGACGTCAGGTGAATAATGTTTCATTGTCTTATATGAATGTGTGGGTCATCACAATGTCATTAGGGACATTCATATACAGGACATGTTCTGCATGTGTCTCAGCTTAGTCTTTGCCCCGAGTTTTAATATATCTGAAAGACAAAGCTGTACCTTTAGCAGAGAGATAATACATGCTCAATTGGTGTAGTTTTTAAAAGGCTGATCAGCATTTACATGCAAAAACACGTTAAAGGTTGTGTCCCTTTAATGTTTTCTTATTTGTCACAGCTGCTAAAACGGCTCTGAACAGCTTCATGCATTCAAAAGACTCCACGGCGAGGGAGAAAGACTTATTGCGGAGTGTCAAGGTAAACGCCGCCATGACAGCACCTGGAAATGAGAAGTCGCAGTTATCTGCCAAAATCCCTTAACACTCATTCTGTGTTTTGTACGTAGGATACGGACCTGTCGAGGAACATGCCTGGGAAAGTCAAAGTGTCTGCCCCAAACCTGCTCGCGATGAAAAAGAAATGAGAAGCACGGATCTGCGCAGTTTGTGAGCTGAGGATTGTCACTGTGGATTAATGGCCAAGAGGACTGTTGTAACGCAGACGTGAATGTGGCACACAGTAAAACCCTTTTCATTGTCAGAGGGGTGAGCAATAAATAGACCCGAATCTCAGGTACTGGAAGAACGGACGAAAGCTGTAACAATGACTCGGTAACTGCCAAATAGTTCGAAATAATAGTTCTGCCAATGCCTGGTGTCTGCCACCTGCCGCAAGCAGTATGGCGGCCCGATGTTCGTTTGTTTTCTTCATCAGTGTAATGGGATGAAACAAAATAAATTTCTAAAGGGAATAGGTATACGGTTTTTCTTGCCATTTTCTGCTACCTAATATTTCCATCTGCACCAAATAGTAATTTTGAGTATATTCTAGATCTTAAAACTAAAATGCCATGGACCCTAAAAATATAATTCAGGTAACAGTTAGATAGAAACACATTCCCCCCCCATTGATCCCTTTATTTTAGTGCCAATGACATAAGTGAGCTGACCCTTCCTATTGAAAGGACTATAAAGTGATGGGGTTTGAGCGGGACGCTAGGTCAGTGATCCACCGTTAACATTTAGTCGAAAGCAGGAGCAGATTCTCCAGAAGACAATAACTTGTAAATAAAGATCTGCATTTTCCACAGCTTTAAAAGTAGTTATTGTGTTCCCATATGTGATCATTCTGGGGAAATACCATGAAAAATACTGTGATAACGGTTCCTAGACTGCTTTAGAGTCAGATCCACTTTTTTTTTTGAAGGTAGGAGTAGAGAGGGACAGTTAGTAGTCACCAGCTGGATTTACCATCTGCTTTCAGATGTAGACCACTGTGTTTAACAGAAATGGCGGGAGCCCAATAACTTCTCTAAAAGTCAAGTTCAAAGAGTCTGAAACAAAAAACGCTCTACTTTTTATTAATGATTATCCTAGTTCAGTAAATAAGCAGGATCTAGAACCAGAGAAATGGGTTGAAGTCACAGATGTCCCCACGTAGAGGGTATCAGAATTGCCTTGTAGGGCAGACAGTATCTTTATGGCGTTTTCTGTTGTGAACAGGAAGACATATGAGCGACCAGAATAGGCCAAATGCATATAAAATAGCTCTTTTACAAATCGACTTCCATTTTTGTTGTTGTGGGCTTGTAGGTAAGGGTGAGGACAAGGAGTTCTCCACAGCTTCTTGACTTCACAAAACATTATCAAGAGGAGATGCCTGGCTGGTCAACATACATTAGGCATTCATCCTGGAGAAACCTGCCCAGGTTGGCTCTTCATAACGAAGCGTCAAGTGGGGGAGTTAAAACCACCACTCTCCCTTTAGTGAATAAAGCCGATCGCATTTTGTCAATTGAATTACGTTCTGATTTAGAAAGCCTACTTATAGCGAGTTGTAGGACTGAAGGTGAATAGTCTAGACTGGTATTTATACAGTGACAGATACCAGACACCTAATATTATCTTATGGGTTGGGGCTGGAGTTTTAAATACTACCTTAAGATGAAGGCTGGGATTTTGAATTTATTGTACAGAATATTTACACTAAAAGACCCCCACTTGCCACACACAATGAAATTTACTAGAACACACAGAACTCAGTGCTATATACATGGGTTGGAGACCCCCTGCTCCCAGACACTTATCAGGAGCCGCATGTGTTGTTATCTTCCGCAAACCGCCGGTGAACGTTGTGGAGTAAGTGCTTTGGGAGAAAGTCCAGGTTCCCCGCCAGCATTTCCCTGAAGGAGATCACTGCTTCAAGACAAAGCCTGCAGAAATAAGTCAAACGAAACCAGATTACTTTTAATGGACCAATCGGCAAGCAGCGAAATCGCGGTTAATAATAACCTAAGGGTTTTTTTGTTTCTTTTTAATTAAACAGTTATGTTGCAAACTTTTCCAACTTGCTTCTGTAGTTTTAAGAATCATACCTTGCCATTATTAATATTTGTTTTATATAGTGCTATCAAATTCCATAGCGCTGTACAAAGGTATGTATAGAGCATACAACAATTATAAAAGCGGTTATAAAAAGACAACAGCCAATCAAAAAGGGGTTTTTGTTCTAGTGTATGGTACAGGTCTATAGAGTCCAGGCCGTTAAAGAAAAAGCAAGGATCCTTCGTATGTTTTAATTTTATAGAAAACCAGAATTGCTGCATTTAATAAAATTATCTAAAAACACAAAAACATAGACTTTAACCCATAGATGCTGATCATGTGTGTGTTTCCTATCAGGAATCAGTCCCCAAATTTCTAGATCAATTATCTTCACAATAAAATCAGATCATTTACCTGACCAGAGACTTGGGCTGAACAGAGAAGACTAAAACTTCATTGCTATGAGCCTGGAGGTAAAAAATAAAAATAAAATCAGGTTAATCATTATATACTTCCACAAGAAGGTCTTTTTATTCCTGACCAAGTAAATGACAGCCTAATGTTCATTGATGGCACTGTGACTTGCGTTTAGATGATTTACATGAAAGTTTTCTGGGAATTTTATCTCCTGGCTGCCGGTAAAAAAATCTTTAATATTTCAAACTGTAAAATGGGGCGGTGTAAAAATTATAATAATGTAGCAGCCAAAGAGGGGAACATCTAAGGATTTGTATGTAAAATATTCAATAAGGTTTAGTTCAGCAGAAGTGATTGAAGAATTTTGTACAACAATAATGTTAAGAGTTTTAATGTAAATAAGGCTGGAAATAATTACCGCTTTGTGGTGAGCGAGCAGATTGTTGGCGCATCCCCCAAAGACAAATATCTCTCCTTCTTTACCGGCACATGCCGTGTGCCACAGCCTGCAAGCCAAAAAGCACACAGTCAACAGCGCAGCTGCTTGCCGTTCAAAAACGCCACACAATGGCTACGGGATGGAAAGCGGCGTGGAACCTGGAGTGATGGATGAGCATTATGGGAGCTGCATTCTAGTACCAATCGCAAAGCTACATGGACACCACTGGAGGGCATTTACAAGAGCGGTGCTGGTAGATTTTGGCCACACTGATAACCGTTAAGACATCTGAATCCACACAATGCGTATGGACAAAACTACCTTAAGCACATGATTAGGGAGTCCTATTATGCGCTGCTGACCTGTGGCCTGTGAGTGGCCATAGAGCCTACTCACAAAGCTTTGACATTAAAATGTTGTTTGAGAAAGACACAATGGATAGATCAAACACAACACGGACCTCAAAAGCCATGCAAGGAGATAAATACTTTGCAGCTGCGGTCATACCTTGGTTTGTCAGAGTGATTGTTCTTGAAAGGAATCCATTCATTTCTTGCCATGCTATAAATCCAAGCGTCACCTGAATCCATATAAAAAAACAGGTATTTATTCACAGCTTTGCATAATTACAAAAGAACAGAATATAAAGCCAATTAAAACACTACGAGGTATACAAAAACGAAAAAAAAAAAAAAGTTCCTCCTGCACTTAGGTAACTAAATGCAGCTTTAGAAATCTCAATCGTAGAACCGTTAGATGTCCCACAACCCTTCCCAAAAACAGCATAAGATTGCCTAGGCCATATTTTTAATCGGAACACTTGTCATGCGACACAAAAGCAGGGGTTGTTGCCACAGAAACCGAAAAAGCTTATTAAAGTTTGCGATTACGGCTTCGGAGACGAGTCAAATGACAGATCTGCTGAAATGTATTTGCTTAACATACGAAATAATGCAATAAATGTTTTCTTGTGGAACAGCACCTTTAGTAACAAATGCGATTATCATTATACACCATGTTTATACCATAAGTGACGTAACATACATTTATTGAATCTACTGAACTGTAAAATGCAGGATTTGGGAAAAGCGATAGATCTTCTTTAAGCGTCATCCACGCGAGTGGCTCAGACAGCCCGACATCATGAATGACAATAAAAACAATGACTTACTCAGTGGCTGTTTGTCGGTGGTAAATCCTCCATAGAGAAACAGGCTGTTTGATGAAGCCCGCGTTAGGGAATGCCAAGATCTTCCAACCGGATTTACTCCTTGGGTGACCCTACATTAAGCAACAGCATAGATTAGGTTTGCTCATTTGCTTGACTTTCCTTGAAGGCCTGCAGAAGAGACTGGGCAATATGATTATGGACATTTTAGACATCTCCATGAATGACGATTTGCCAGATAACACTTGAGATCATATTGAGGCAGAATTGATGGGGTCATGCAATAAAGTAGACAGCAAAGGTAGACCTCGGCATCCAACCCGGTGTTGTGAAAAGGCTTAGGGTGCAAAGCCAACCTAAAATGCAATACTATTCGGAGAACGTATTCAGTACCAGCCCCACACTTCTCCCAGCCAAACCCTCTATTCTCCTCCCTGCTACAAATTGTACTTTCTAGAACGTGATCACTGAAATGTTCCGGGTTTAAATAGTCAATTATCAGAGGCAGACGTTGCGGGGTGTATTTTTGAACTCAACCTTACTTACGTTTCATGCCATTCCCATGTATCAAAATTCAGATAATAAAGGTCATTCATTCTGGTATCCTAAGAAAAAAAATATATATAAATGAGCTGGTTGTACTGGTCTGGTTTAGGATAACCCTGATAGCCTCAACTGCACTTACCCTGTATCTGCCACCAAACACGTAGCCTCTGTTTCCAATGGTGGCACAAGCGTGCGCAGCCCTAGGCGAAGGAGTTTTACCCTGTTGGCAAAAGGTTAAATGTCAAGCATTTTTAATCAAAAGACTGATATGTTTTTTTTCTTTGTATTTTTTACACTTTGCTCCGTTTACAACACGACTTGAGGCGTGGCAAATGTTTGCCCACGCCCCGGAGTACCCCATTTGCTCGATTATAAGACGACCCCCCAAAGTTTGAACATGAATTTAGAGGTTGGAAAAAAGCCTGAATATAAGACTATCCTATAAGAAAAAAGTTTTACTAGTAAATATTAATTCATGTAAACTATTTTCATATTTGCATTTTTTGTTTAATTTTCTTTTATTTGCCAACCTGCCCCCAGTTCTGCACATCTGCCCTCCAGATATGCCTTATAGCACCTTACATGCCGCTCTGCCCACCAGATATGCCTTTTAACCCCCTATATGCCACTCAGCCTCCCTGTTATTCCTTTTAACCCCCTATATGCCACTCTGCCTCCGTTATTCCTTTTAACCCCCTATATGCCACTCTGCTGGATCTTGTAGCATTTGCTCTGAAAAAAACCTCAACTTATAATCAAGTAAATATGGTATTTTGTGTGTATTCCATGACTTGAATATCTATATCTGTAACATAAGTTATAGCTGGAAGTCTAAACAAACTGCCACAACCCAGACAAATCTGGTTGCTGATGAATCCCTGTAAAAAATAAAACCATGGATAGAAGTATTAAGGGGAGGAGGAAAAAGAAAAAAATAAATAAATAAAAACTTACGGTGGTTATGGCACGGCTCCAGGTGAAATTCTCAAGGTTCAGAACATGCACATGATTGTTCCACCCTCTTGGAAGGCCAGCGTTCTGCAGAAATTAAAATAAAAACCATGTCATTTTCATCAAGAACATTAAATTTCCAGTAGTCATGAACTCAAATCCTTCACAGCATCCAACAATGTTAATCTCATCTTAATCAAAAAGTAAAATTTAGAATTTAGTAAAAAAATAAATATATTTTTTTTAAATTAGGCTATAAAAGACCAGGGGGCTCTCACACCACACAATATGCTCCAGATCACAGGTGCTCAATACAACTGACCAACAGGTAGGTAACAAATAGGTAATATGATTTAATATCCATCGATTGGGACCCACTTACAAAACAATCAAAAAACAAAGACTCATAACAAGGGGTTCACTTACTCCAAAAGAAGTTTCATCAAACTCAAAGGTCCCTACTGGATCATCGTGGAAATATCCATACCCACCAAAGTAGATCAGCCTGAAGAACATGTAAAGTTAAAAGGTAGATTGTAATCTGCCATGAAACCAGAACTCACATAATTCTTATTAAAAGTGCACAGCGCATTCTTTAAGGATGCCAAAGGAAAAAAGGGAGCCATTACCCCATTCTTTATACCAATTCTGGAAAGAATGATAGGGTCAGGGGGCAAACTCTTATACACTCACTTGTTTTTGTAAACCCACACGCCAAGCTTGTCCTTGGGAGAAGGGGGAGTTCCTTTACAGTCTACTTTCTCCCAGAAGTAATTACCTTCTCTGGGACTCAGGTTCAACATATAGAACTGAAAAACAGAATAAATATCCAATTAAGAATATTATTAGTCTTGCCGCCTGCAAACAGACAAAAAGAAATATGCAACTGAGATTAAATAGTACTTCAGGGATATATACATATATACTGCATTTGCTCCATTATAAGACGACCCCCCCCCCAAAATCTGAATATTAATTTAGAAAACGAAAGAGTATGAATATAAGACGACCCTATAGGAAAAAAGTGTTCCTAGTAAATATTAATTCATGTAAACTATTTTTTTCATATTTAATAAAAGCTATGATTGAGAAAAATATTTTTTGTTTTTATTTGCCAACCTGCCCCCCAGTTATACCACTCTGCCCCCAGAAATGCCTTATACCCTCCTATATGCCACTCTGCCCCATGCGGGGAATTCTCCTCTCTGGCAGCCGGGGAAGGTATGAGCGTAGACAACCTCCGCTGCTCAGAAAAAAACCTTGTCTTATAATCGAGCAAATACGATATATATATTTATTTAGTGTATTATATATTACACGCACAAATACAGACATGAGAAAAATTTAATAGGTTTTCTTTTATGGACACATGATATCTGTATTGGTCTTTATTTATGCATTCATGATTTAATTCTCAACACCCTACTGACACCCTCAGGGACCACCAACCAGGGCTAGAGGCAGCAATCTATAGCTTTGAGTTCTCATTTGATATCCACAAGGCACATTCTACACTAATAAGGCAAGCAAAATGCAAAAAAGTCTAACACTCTCCTATGTCATACGGACCAGGTTAGTGTTGCCATGAGCATGATGTCCACCAAAGAGGTAGAAGACCCTGTCCACGCACACAGCGCAGCTTCCAGACATAGATGGAGGGACGTCACCTTTAGTCTTCACTCTCTGCCTAAGAAAAGAAAAAAAATCCACATAATAATGAATACTGTTTTAAAAGAACAGAAAGAAATAATTCCTGGAAAATTTACATACCAGCGTCCACTCTCCATATCATATATCCAGATTTCCTCTCTGGGCAAGTAAAAGTCATAAAATCCTCTCACCGGGGCATTCTGCGAAGATAGAATACGATTATACGTACTATTCTTACTATAAGAAACAAATGGTTCCGCTATCATCCATATTATCTTTGTGAAAAGAGCTGAAAAGGAAAAGAAGTGGTTAATCAAGGAAGCTAAGTAGTTTCACATTAACACATTCTTAAACCTTATATTGGCGTGAAGACTAAGTGAGTAATAAACATATATACCAAGTCCTACATGTACCCCAAACGTTACTACAGACAAGTATCATACTGGTGTATTGTCACACTGGGGGACGCATCCCGTGAAGAAACAGCAGCTTTTAATGTAATTGTAACGTGTGTTTTATTGCTGCAATGCTTATCAATATCGCTGAGATTTCTCCCCGACTTATTTAAGTGAAGTCTCCAAGAAAAATCTTGGTAACACGTTGTGTGTATATATATATGTATATAAAACTTGTACACACAGAACATTCGCAGCCTAGTCCAAGCGCATCCAACAGCTGAGTATTTCAGAGAGTGGCCCCAGGCGTAACTGTGCCTTTAATATATATTAGCAGATCATAATGATATATTGTATAATACTATATGTTTTATATCGATTGGGATTCCCTGTATGTTTGCAGGTGTTTACAGTCAGCACCCTGACGTTTAATATCACCGCAGATCTTTTTGGAACATTGCAACTCCCCAGACCTAATTTAATACATGCCCTCATGAATGCCACCAGCCAGGACATTAACGCAGCTGGCAATACTCATCTATGAAATAAAGGAAGACAGGACTGCTATTAGAAACCCGGGGAAGCAGCTTGCAGCTGTCCATCACCCATCAAGCACTCTGTGTTACTGATGAGCCCAAACAGTACAGCAGCAGCTCTGATGCCCGTTACGGCTGTCAGATGGTTACGATAAGTAACAACGGGCACAACGAGCATTGGTAAGGCCTGGCGGGGCCCCTGGAGCCTGTCCGTGCTCGAGTTGGCAGACGCAACACAGTCACCTTGTATCCTCCCCACACAACCATTTCTCTCCCGTCGGTGACAGCCACATGGCCGCTGCGCTCAGCCGGGACACTGTCATCCGGCACCGGCTCCCGGAGATCTTCGTCTTCTTCTTCTTCCTCCTCCTCGACCGGAGCCTCGTCGTTGACGTCTGCCATCCTGGTTTCCGCTTGGTCTACGGGTCCTGCTTCAAAAAGCGTCAACAAGCTGCTGTCGCGAGCTTATTGCGTCACTCCCAGAGCAAAACATTCGTAAACACAAACGGCGTGCGCTGGTTGGCCATGATTGGTGAGGGCAAAGACGTATTGCGGCCATCATTCTTCAGGGAAATGTAAGCTCTCTTTCGACTGCGCAATTCGATATTTTTAACCCCTTAAGGACCAGGCTGTTTTTTACTTTTTGTACCCTTTGGGATCGAGGCTGTTTGAACACTTTTGCGGTGCTCGTGTTTAGATTTAATTTTCTACTCACTCATTTAGTGAACCCACACAAGTTATATATTGTTTTTTTTCAGGACAAGAAGGGCTTTCTTCAGATACCATGGTTGATCATATCATCTAATTTGCTATATATATAATGAAAAATTGAAAGAAACAAAAACTTTTTCTCACTTTTTTTGAAAGATCTTTTACTCATCCAAAAAAGCTAATGAAAAAACCTGCTAAATAGATTCTAAAATTTGTCCTGAGTCCTGAGAAATACCCAATGTTTTTAATGTCTTTTTTTTTTGTTTTTTTCTGCATGTTATTGGGCAATAAGTACCAGTAATGTTTTGCTATTTCAAAACCATTTTTTTCCAAATCTGGTCATTCTGCCCCATGTGCTATTTCGGGTATCTTTGAAGCCGGCCAATGCAATTTACCCCATCAGATCATATATTTTTTAAAACTAGACACCTCAAGGTATTTCAGATGCTAATGGTATTTTAACCCTTTCCATGCACTAATTCTAGTCAAACTTTGTGGTAGTACCGTATTGGCTCGGATATAGGCCGCCCCCGTATATAGGCCGCACCCTAAAAGTTTGGTGCTTTTTTAAAGAAATTTTTTTTAATAGACATGCTGCCACTCTGTCTCCCCCCCCCCCGAGATATGCTGCCACTCTGTCCCCCCCCAAGATATGCTGCCACTGTCCCCCCCCCGAGATATGCTGCCACTGTCCTCCCCCCCGAGATATGCTGCCACTGTCCTCCCCCCGAGATATGCTGGCGGTGAACGTCTGCACGATGCGCTTAGACAGTCTCCCGTGCCAGCACTCCCCCCGTGGGAAGTGCCGGCAGGGGAGGCTGTCTGAGCGTATCAGAGAGTAGGATAGGATGCAGGTCCCCTGCACCGCTGCGGGGGATCTGTATCCTAACCCTGCTACCTTCCCGGCGCTCGGAACTGCATATCCCGGGCGTCGGGCGCTAGACCCCGAATATACGCCGCACCTCCACTTTAAAGACTTAAAGTGGGGGAAAAAAGTGCGGCCTATATTCGAGCCAATACGGCAATTTATTTTGGGGGGTTTTTATCACAAAAATTGCAATTCAGGTATGGATTTACAGCTCCTGGTATACGTCACTATCAAACAACACCCCAATATGTGTTCAGCAACATCTCCTGAGTACTGTGATATCACCCACGCATGGGTTTGTGTGGTGTTTAGGGGCTAAAAGGCCACATTTGGGAAGTGCCCCCCCTTTGGTCAGTCTGTGCCTATGCCCTATCTTTGAGCCCGGCCACTCCAATTTACTCCATCAAACCATTCATTTTTTTTTTTTTAATTATACACCCCTTGGGTATTTGAAATGCTTTACTTTAACTCTTTCCATGTCAAGATTTGTGGGAAGATACAGTGCTAATTTTATTACTTGCTCATAATCAACTTTATATTTTTTTTGGACTTTTTTTTAACATTTTGCTGAAACTGGATGGTTCCTCTGATGCATAATTATTTTTAAATGTTACTTTTTTTTCCATATTTTTTTTTTATTATTTTTAAAATAATATTATTTTTATTATTTTACATTGTGATTCGAAAGCTGGGCTCCATTGACTTGCATGGTTAAATGCAGTACCTGTATTCAACCTGCAAGTGGAGCTAGGGTTCTCAAGAGGGTCTGGAGACCCTCTAGCGAACTTTTCCAACATTTTTTTTTTTTTTAAAGGAAGAGCCGTCATCTTGTGAGTGGCAAAATCACTCACAGTGGCGGTTGTGACCGCTCTCCGGAGCGGTCACAGCGTGTCCTGGGGTGACTGTTCGGTGTTGCTGAATGCCTCGTTATTGCTGAATGCCTCGTTATCGTTATTGAGAACAAGTACATGCACAGATACTGTATTACTGCCCTTTTCATTCATTCACATTTACTAAGCTGGAGGTCAGCAATTTCAGGCATAAACTGTGGCCTTTTCAAGTTGTTTTTTTGGTGATCTGTGACAAGGGAAATATGAATCATTAATTAGTCTTCTTCATATAAGCTGTAGTAGTTCAGGCTTCTAAACATTTACCTTATTATATCCTTTATACCCTCCTACAGTCCGTATTTTAAAGGGGGTTCACATAAGTCATGTTAGCTAATACTCTGAACTGAGAGCGCTCTATTCTTTTTGTTCATGTACTATGTATGTACTATTATTTTTAATAAATAAATAACAGCAAAGACTTGAAAAAATAACCACTTTTTATCACATCTTTTAGTTAAAAAACATACAAAATATGTTTGTTTTTTTTAAAAGAAGAAACAGTTTAACAGTGTCTGCGGAATTAGACTGAGCTGTCTATCCAGTACTAAACATTACATCCATACAAATTCTGGAGGCATCGTCGCAAACTGAACTGAATAAAATTACAAAAGTTAGCTTGTTAATGCGGGAAAGCCATTCATCCAAATACTGATATATAGTGCTTGGCAGGGGTGACCTGTCATAATGCATAATGAAGTTAAATGGCAAATTTAAGTTTCCACATTAGTGAATAAATCCACTAAGTAGGAAGATGGGGCATGCTCTCTAAATTGGGGTTTGCAGTCCAGTTACAAATTTCAGATTCCTGACTCACCATACATGATCAAGAGCCAACTTCTTCAGAGCCAGCCTGCATAATGTATAGTTAATGTAAAAACTATAGCTATAGTGCTTGCTTGTTTACCTAAGCATTATACAAGCCAGCATCAGCCCTTTTTGCAAGAAGAAGCTCACTGGGATTGGGCTCTTTATAATGAAGACAGGAATATGAAACAAGCCCCCAGTGTCATAAAACACTGTGATGTGTGGTTATAGGAGCCCGGTCAACCCAGAAACATTACAAACCTAATAAGAGCTAGAATAAAATGATGTCTAGGCGGATACATAGCACCACACCGTGTTTTGGAGGAAGATGCACCATGTATCTATCATTTTAAGTGCTACTTCATGTTAAAAGGGGGGCATCACACCTAACTAGTGTAACCACTGCCAGCTTCTCTGGCACCAAAAAACGTAACAAAAACAATACACATCCAGATTTCAGTAACATTAGTCTATTTTTTATATAACACAATTGTACCTGTTAATACAACAGAAATGGCTTTGAACCTTGCAAAAAGTAAACATTAAACAGTATTGTTTAACCCACTTGCATGTTGAGATCCTTACCAACAGTGCAGTACTGCTTATTTAACACAAACCTTAACATTTTGTGTGCCAGAGGGTGAGCAGAACCCCCCCCCCCCCAGTAATAAAACATTAGTTGAGGTGCAAACACGTTAATATTTCCTCCTCTGGCTGCTCATGTTGTGTTGTTATTCACTTCATATGTACGAGCTGACTTGCCCTGTCTGTATTTTGTCGCTGTCCAGAATGTTATTCTCTTCATTGCTTGCTGAAGGAGATTTCGAGGTAAGGAGGATACTTGGTTTCCCAATAATGCAGCATTTTTCCCAACAGTGTCCAAACTCAACCTATATAAAAAAAATACAAGAAATAAGAGATCAAGTAAACTGGTCTAATGAAAAAGTGATGAGCAGCAGAGTCTGAAAAGAGCGAGCCGCTCTACAATGACATCACACGAGGCACTGATTTAGTAGGTGATTCTCACGGTACCCCTTAAACCCTGTTCCTCACATGCAAGAAAATGCTGGCATCTATTTGCAAATTATTTACTTACGTGACACTTTAGCCATCTGTGTTGTTCTAATTTATGTAGCAATACATATGATTTGCATCTACACATGGCAGAAATATCAAATAGGTCTTAATACTTAACCGTGTGTGTCCCAGATAGGGTACAACATCATCATTTTTCATTAACAAAGATGTTAAAAAGCGTAATATATATATATATATATATATATATTGCATGTCAAAGGTATAGGCTTTTGTGTCTCATAATGTTTAAACTCACCTAAGCAGCGAGAATGGCTGAATCTGAAAGATGAGTAAATCATTGCAGTGACCCTAAAATGAAAATGTAATATGTTCAATGAGCCTGCAAATATTTTAGCAGTAGAGTGCAGAGGTTTATATTTGGATTGTGGGACTAAAGCTGGTCTGGACTGACTACTCGGTCATCTAGAAGCCAACATAACAAATATAAACGTTTTAAAAGCTTACTATCCTAGTTGTCATATTTTAAATCTCAAGACATAAAGCTTCCACAATGCAAACTTGTGATTATGCATCTTGTGCAATGCTAATGTATTGTTTGGAGCCTCATTATATTGTAAAGGGATGTGGGACCTATAGGTGTTTTTCTTAAAAATGTGCGTTGCAAGCATTATTACCAATGTAATTGGCAGATAAAAACATGTAGATTGGTGTTTTACTAACTGTGTCTAAGGAGAGGAGGTCATCTTTACTTCCACCAAACACCATTACTTCACTGTCTTTTCCAAGGCAGGCGGTGTGCCACAATCTGGAAATATATCACAAAACGATTAAGCACGATGCATGAACTTGGTTAACCACAGAAACCCCTATAATTCACTTTCACACATAGTAGAATAACAATAATAGTAGAATAAACCTGGAAATACCGGTAGTTATAAATCTTAATAAAATTCCTAAATAGGGAAATAAAATGTCAAGTTTGTTCCGCCATGCAAATATAATCTTGTTTATTTCATATAAAATCTCAGTATGCTCCTTTTTATGTTGAATACTTTGTGTCTCCTATATGAGTCTCACCAAGAAATTCAGAGTAATACATACTTTGATAAGCATTTACTAAAGTAAAAAAAAAATTGAAAAACAAGTTAAATTACCTTGTGGATAATCTCCAGCTGCCTGCCTTCTCTATGGTCCGATGTTCTGCTCCAAGAAAGCACTCCCATTGAAATCAATATGAACTATTTAGGTGCACATGCCTCAACAGAACCTTGCTCACAGCTTTAGCTGAGCCGGCACTGAGCGTATCACATGTCAGGAGACGTGTTTGGCCAAACACATCTCCTGAATGGAAAATAGCTGGAGGTGGCCAAATTCATATGGGGGGAAATCTTCAGAATGTCTCCATGCATTTGCATTAGTAACCATACTTAAATTTAAAGGGACTTCTCAGCTATGGCTGAAGTGTCTCTTTAATATGCATTCATCAACCTACTAAAAACAATAATCTACCTTCTTGGGAGAAGCTGCAGTTCCTGAGCTCCAGCACATCGCCCCTCAGTGGCACCATTTTTATCGTGCCACTGTTGGTTGTGTGAAGCACCCAATCTGAAGCAGGAAAGCCCTCCCAATGAAGTAAGCATTTGCACGTGGGGAGTTCTCGCTAGACACCATGGGACTGATCCATGAACCAGTGCTGGAGCTGGCTGGATGTGAGTATACTAAGCATTTAAAGAACAGGAGGTTTGTTTGTTTGCAAGGAGGACCAAATTAAAATTTACAGTGTCCCTTTATGCAATAACCCAAACACGTCATACCTACCATATATTAGAAGCACTTTGCCAATAGAAAATACAATTTCGCAAGATACCAGACAGTCCCTTCACCTTACAATAGCTATCAATACTAGGCCATTATCTCAAGTTCCTTCCATGGAGATAAAGGAAACTGTATCATCATCCTACAGAGATTCTTGCACTAAGATGAGAAAACTGACAGCAGATCAAAATACCCCATCTTCCTCACCTCATCCTAGTAGGAAGTCCTGTCTCTGTCCTATCTGTAGTAGAAAGATCTTGCTTGGGCCTGGTCTTCAAGCAGCACTGGGGAGCCTGTCCTGCCTGGACTGTGTTGTTGAGTCTATCTCATTCAGTGCTAGTCTGCTCTAATTTAGCACCTTAACCTAATAAAGCAGGGCATTTACAAAGAATACCATCTGTAGTACAAAAAGAACCACCCAAAAGTCCTGTGCTTTGTGTCACATACACACATTCTCAACCACCATGCACAACAATTGATAGATGTGAAAAGGGTAGGTAACCTGTATGAACACAGCGCAAGCTGGAAGAAAGAACTAGTATGGGATGCAGAGAGTACAAAACACACGATATGAGAAGAATGGATTATACATGCAGTAAACAGCTGCTGGAAGGGTTAGATCGTGTATAATGGATATGGGCAGTGTGCAGGGAACAATCTGAATTAAAACTGCAGGACAGAAAGGTAATAGAATGAACACTAAACAAGCAGGTCTCATGGACATGGGTGATGGGGCAGAGGGTAATGTGCATGAATAAACAGAATGATCAGGGAGATAGTATTGGGCAATTAGCTGGAATGCAAAAGCATCAGTGAATCCAGGAGATAGCAGGAGCAAACGGGTTTATCAATATTCAACAGTAACTGTTGACTGGCTTAGGAAAAGACTGTAATTCAAAAGTGTTTAAGAAATTATAAAAGTAGTGGCTGCTCTG